>NW_022146024.1:750514-833810 GCF_002938485.1 Sitophilus oryzae | reverse complement strand
GATGAAAATTGGTGTCTGGCAGTTTTTTGACATGAGAAATTTGATTTTGATGTCAATATGACTCCTACTAGTAGAGGGCGCCACCTACATATTTTTAACTGGTTTGAAGAAAAATAACTTTTCGTCTGTAACTGTATAAAACTACTGAGTAAAAAAATACACATTTGCGACATTTTTTACGTGAAAAATGTCTCTTGGTAAAAATCGCTACGAGTAATGGTTTTTGAGATATTTGGAATGGAAATTATCAATACCTGTCATCATTGACATAAATTAAACATGTTGACTAAATAGTTACTAGATTGAAATCGTAAATTTGAAATGTTTTTGTACCAAAAGTTCAACAGAAATTGTTTTATCATCATTTTTGCGCATAAAAATTTATGATTAGTTAAAGAAAATAAAAATTTCCCGAATTTATTATTTCAGTCAAATAACTATCTACTCAACGTGTTATTTTTTTGTCATCAATGACATGTATTGACTATTTCATTTCTAAATATCTTGAGAACGGTTGCTCGTAGCGATTTTTAGCAAGAGACATTTTTTACGTAAAAAATAACTGAAATTTATATTTTTTTACTCAGTAATTTTATACAGGTACGGACGAAAAATTATTAACCTTCAAAAGAGTTAAACCACACGTAGGTGGCGTCCCCTACAAATAGGAGTCATATTGACATCAAGACCAAATTTCTCATGTCAAAAAACTCGCAGACACCAATTTTCATCCAAATATTGACGTAACTTCAGAAATTATTTGGAAAAAATCGAAATAAAAATGAAACTTCCTGCACCCTGTATATCCGAAACTAAGCATTTTAGGACATACATTTATATGAACTTTTTTACTTATTTTTATCAGAAGAATATGCTGCCGGAGTTTCCGGAATACAGTTCGGACCACCCTGTATATTATGAACTTACTCCAAAATACTTAAAAACACCAACTTAGTCTCAAAAATCGCTGCCTAAAGCTTGATTTTCATGCATCCGTTGTCCGACGATACGATGATCCGATATTAATTTTATTGGTTGAATTTAAAGGCTTTGATTGGTTAACAGTTACTACCAACCAAAGTCTTTAAATTGAACCAATAAAATTAATATCGTATCATCGTGTCGTCGGCCGTTATCCGATGCATGAAAATCAACTTTAATTATGGAAATCACAACTTTAACAATTCAAAAATAAGCGTCACAAAACCAATAAAGTAAACAACCTAAGACAAAATCAACTTTTTCGTTGCGCCTAAGCAACTTATGTTGAGATAAAAAAATATTATTGTTTAAGCATGTCTCTGGTTTATCAACAATAAAATACAACATCAATCGTAGGTTTGTTGATACTTTATTTTTTCGATTTATTAATTCCTAAAAAAATTGAAATGACCTCTGTGCGGCGCACTCATTGATGAGGTATTCTGGATTTCCCCATTTTCCTTACAAAATCTGCATTCGCCGTTGTTTCTTAGCCCCAATCTGCTGATATGTTCAGTGAGACCGTCCCCTGTTAAAAACCCTGTGACAATCCGAAGATTAACTTAAATCAAGGAAAATCTGTGATTATTCTCGGTGTTAAGTCCTAAGAAATTTCTTGAGTGTCTTAGACCGTTGCGTTGGAGAGACTGGAATAAGAGAGTTGGAATTCCCATTCCAGGTTACGGATGAACTCTTCCAGATTATTGAGTTCTGCTTTGAGATGGTTTCCACTTGAAAATCAGAAAAGTTCTGGCCCAGTTATTGGAGTATTCGATCTTTTTCTAGTTAGATCGTTTGCTTTTTATTACCTCCTATCCCTTGGTAGGATGGTAACCAGAGTAGGAGGACTTTAAAAGGCCTTAACAAGTATGCGAATTTCTGCATCAAGTTTATGAGGCCGGCGGAAACTATCTGATGACAAGTTTCAGGACTTTATTCCCCTCATCAGGCCGATTTTGCTACAGTTGGCGTTAAAATGCATTTAACAACGCCTCCTAGCAAGTTATATTAAACAATCTACAAAAGAGGAAAATAGATCAATGTCGTTTTTTTTTTCGTGGGGGAAAAATCTGCAAACCAGAGACCGTAAAAGGTACTGTCGGGGTGGTTGAGGTACCTTACCGACTAAAAAACCTCCACAAACCACTTTGAGTATCTCCCCAAGGAACTACCTTTCGGCATTACTTCTGGGGGAGGCAGTTTTATTGTGTTTTGTTGTTTATGTTGCAGGTAATTGAGCACTTCAGTCAAAGTTAGACACTAGCGAGTGTGGTAAGTACAAAGCAGTACTAGAGCAGTATGGTAAGTACACTCAAATTATTCCTCTTTTTTTTTACTTTCCAAACCTTTTGGCTTCGTTTTCCTTTGCAGATATCAGCGCCATATATTCCCGGACTGCTTTCCAGTTCTCATTTGACTTGAGCATCGTTGGAACCAAGTTAGTGTAAGTTAGTTTCTCTGTATTTAGACTCTCCATTAATTTATTTCTTTCATAGGTCCACCTTTTGCACTCCAGGATTGTGTGCTCTGCTGTGTCGTTATCGTGGTCACCGTAAATGCATTTTGGACTATCGGTAAGTTTCATTTTATATAAATAATTCTTGAAGCATCCGTGTCCTGATAAACATTGTGTCATAGAGTAGGTAACTTCTACATGGCTCCGCTCTATCCAGTTTTTTATATGTGGTATAAGTTGTCTTATCCACTGCGCTTTCCCGTCTATATTGTGTTTCCATCTGTCGCTCCATGTGTTCAGTATTTTTTCCCGGTTATACTCTCGCAATCTATCCGGACACGCCTTTCTCTGCATCCTCTCTTGTATTAGAAGATCTATCGGTATCATGCAACTAACTTCTGCCGCATCTACTGATATAGTGCGGTACCCTCGACATATTCGCAGCGCCAATCGCCTTTGAACTGCCCTTAACTTTTCCCTATTCTTCTTCACTTCAACGGCCCTTCCCAGACCTCGGAAGCATACAGAATGGTAGACGTCTGAACGGCGGCTAACATTCTGCGCTTAATTTCCCCATAATGGACCAGTTCGGCATAAGGTTTGATAGCAGTATACATTGCCTCTCTGCCTTCGCTGCAACCGTGCGTATGTGCTGAGTAAAGTTACCTCCAGCCTGAAACGTTACTCCCAGGTATGTTACTGTGCTTTTAAGCACAATGACTTTGTCCTTTACTAAAATGCCTCGGCCTGACAATTTGCGGCCTCCTACGAGTGCAACACATTCTGTTTTTTGAGGGGCAATTTCCAATCCCACCTCCTCCATCCAGGAACATACCTGGGACGTTGTCTGTTCTGCTATCGCAATTATTTCCTCCGCGCTTCTAGCCTTAATAATTAAAGCAATGTCATCAGCGTAGGCCAGTACTTCAGTTCCATAGGGGAATTGAAGCCTGAGAAGCCCGTCATAGAGAATATTCCAAAAAAGCGGACCTAGTATGGATCCCTGGGGCACGCCTTTTGTCATTTCCATGGCGCAGTCGGCCACCAGAATCAATCAATCACTTAAATAACTCTTGATAGATCAATGTCTAAATCCATTGATATTATACCATCCTACCTATCAGAGAGAAGAATCATAATAGAGGCCGAAGGGTTACAAAAAACTGTGATGGTAAATAGCGGTGTACCACAAGGATCAGAAACATTAGATCTGGATGGAAATATAGAGACAGGGTCATGCAGTAAATACACCTACCTTGGGACTCAGATAGATTATACCGGGCGAACAGAGAGCGAGGTCGAGGAAAGAATACTGAAAGGCAAAAAAGTCATCGGGTGCCTAAACTCAGTATTATGGTCCAAACACATCTCATATGAGAAAAAACACACTATTTATAATTCCATCTTTAAAAGTATAGTTTTATATGGATGTGAAACATGGCAGCTCACTAGTAGAATGGAACAAAGACTATTAGCACTCGAGATGGACTTCTGGCGAAGATCTGCGGGAATATCAAGAATGGAAAGAGTAGCGAATATAAAGATAAGGGAAATTATGCATGTCCAGCAAACCATAATAAATGAAATAGAGAAAAGACAGCTGGTATGGTATGGGCATGTAGAAAGAATGAGTGAGGACCGAATACCGAAGAAAGTTCTGAAATGGATACCATCAGAAAGCAGAAAAAAGGGAAGGCCGAAAGCAACATGGATCGGAGGAATACATAAAGCTATGTCGGAGAGAAACCTTCATCCAGGTGATTGGGAGAATAGGAAAGGCTGGCAACTAAGTACCGGAAGGCGTAGGACGCTATGAACCCGGTTTTATATATTTTATATATACCACAAGGATGCTCTGGAACGTACTCTATGATGAACTACTGAGGATAGAAATGCCAGATAAAACAACTTTAGTTGCCTTTGCAGATGACCTTGGTATTGTATCATGTGCAAAAGATGAAGCTGTACTGATAAACACCGTCAACTTGGCAATCCAACGAGTTGTAAACTAGATGGAGAATAATCTGTTAACCGTAGCTTCACATAAAACTGAAGCAGTATTACCGACCATAAAAAGAAAAATATCCCTGGTGCAGTTTTATATACAAGGAACTGTAATTTACCCAAGTAATTCTTAAAAATACTTAGGAGTGTGGCTGGATTCCAAATATTGAAATTGGAATTTTGCGGACCATATTAATAAAACCATCACCAAGGCCGAGAAAACTGTCACCGCTTACTCATGCCAAATGTAGGAGGTGCTAGAGCATCGAAAAGAAGAGTATTTTCTAGTGTGGTATACTCGCAGCTGTTGTATGCTGCACCGGCATGGTATAAAGTCACTAATAATCGCAAGTTAATGCAAAGACTACGCAGAACACAACGCATTATGTCTATTAGGGTATGTAGCACATCAAAACTTTATCTGGAGAGGCTATAGGAGTTACAGCTGAAATAGCGCCTATTGATCTGCTCATACAGGAACGATATGATAGATACCATGGGATGGATAAAAATCGAACAAGGACAAAACTTCTCCAACAGTGGCAAGAGAAATGGAATAACGGACTATATGGCAGATGGACTAACAGGTTAATACCCAACATACAATTATGGTTAAACAGACAATATGGAGAAGTCCATTACTTCATGAATCAAGCATTGTCTGTCCATGGGTGTTTTCGAAAATATTTATACGATCTACTGTGGTCAAGATGATGATGTTCAACATACACTATTTGCGTGTGAACGATGGTAGGTCTTTAGGGAACAATTCCGTATAGAAACCGACAGAAACTTTGACTTACCTGCATTTCGGATGTACCTAGTTAAAGGGGAAGAACAATGGAAGCTAGTATATCGGATAGTCCGAAATATAATAAGTTGTAAAGAGAGGGAAGAGGGACAATAAGCATCATGGAGTAAATCTATAGACACCCTTTGCACTGAAGCAATGCGAGAGCGCATTCCAGTGTAAAGTGGTAGTTGGAGGAGGGTTTTTTTAGCCGGTAAGAATCCGTCACTACCCAACTGTGGGTGTGTAATGCAAGATTTTTTTCTCCTCATCGCAAAAAAAAGCCGATTTTGCTGCATTCTTCGATCTGACGTCTGTCGAAATCGTCTAGATCTCGTCAATCTAATAGGACTTGGTTTTTTTCGATTTTTTTCTGCTTGCTTGTTTTACGGATAGGTGCGATCGCATAATTATTTTTGATAATGTTTTATTTAATGTTAACACTACTACTTTTTCAGTGAATCTTTAAATCTGTTGTTTTTTGTTAAGTTCGTTATTTAAACATATGTATGTAATACACTCATATTAACACTAATAATATTTTTACGTTTTTATTCATCATTTTCAATGCCCCCCCGGTTGCATCTTTGTAAAGGACTGTGAATTTTTTATCTTCTTGTATTTACGATTTGAATTTCTGAGTGCATTTGAAAAAAAAACATTAGACATACTGTAGATTGGAAAAATAGCAAATTCATGCTTATGTTCTATTTTTGATAAGATGCACAATTAGATGTTAATATCTATAGAATTCTAAATAGATACTCGTAATGCAATGAGAAAATAATTACATTTGATATCTTTCTTCAAATACTTATCCTAAATTACTTAAATAAATATTTAATTTTATCGCACTATTAAATCTGAAGTATTTAAGTACTTTTCATAAATAAATGAAAATCCACATTTATTTTTGATTTTTATATTCAATGATTTGTGTAAACATGTTCGATAACAAATTTAACTTGCTCAGCTGGTTGGTAGTGTTCGAATATCATAATGTCATTGTCTCCTTCTTTTAACAGTGGTGCGGGCAAATATAATGTTTGCTGTGGACCCATTTTCGTATATCGACCTAATACAAATCCATTTATAATCACAATACCTTTAGTGAATTCTTCCATATAAACGTAACTATCTCCGGGTGTACCAGTGATTGATAAAGTCCCTTTATATAGGACTGGTTGATTAATGTCACGAGATGTTACGGAAGTCCAGTCAGTTAAGCTATTTGTCCACGATTTCTTGAACTCTAGCGCGTACAATGTCCAGTCTGATATTATATTGCCGTTAATCAGTACATTCCCTTCCCAAAGTCCTTTATATTGTCTATATGCTCCTACGTTTACTCTGCCCCAGTTTTCTACCAATAAATCAACTGTAACGTCAGTCAGATCAACCGTATTCAATATCAATGTTGAATCATTTGTTCTCCACGTTCCAAAGTTATTCAAATCAGATGATGTTTCTAAGATAGGCGATACACGAACTCCATTTACCAGAACTATCACAGTATCACAAACTCTTCCTTCTATTTTTAAAACTGAATTAGCTGATAGAGTTAAACCTGTTTTTCTATAAACTACGTATCCATAACTCTGCCCACTACCACCGTTTATGTTCATATTTTCCATAGAAATTAAATTAGAGGATGTATCAGATAATGCATGTATTAACAAGGTATCTAGTGTTATTTGTTTGTCCAGTGTTACCCATGGATAATATATCGGCTTGATTTCATCAGGTACTGCAGGAAGTTTAGTTTGTATTGGATTATATTTAGCAATTAGTTCTTGAGCTATCCAGTATTTGTCTGTATAAGCGCCATTTTCGGCTAATGGTGCACCATAATCGTAACTAGTGGTCATAGGAGTAAATTCTGAAAAATAATGTTTTAATGATATCGAACGCATTTTGTCAATAATCTTAGAATAAAAAAATTAAGGAAAGAGCATAATATCAAAAATCTTACATCGACCGTGACGAGACTCTAATGGTGCATCCAGACCTGAGGAGTCGAGTGCGAGACGAGCGCGAGACACTCCAAATTTGCGGTGTTTTTCAAAGGATGAAGGGGTCTCGCAAGAGCCTCGCGACCGTTTCGCGAGACAACCCACGGAGCCTCGTTGCTATCCGTTCCCTGTCGGTTTTTCAACGGCCGATCAAAGACAGCTCGCAGCCAAGTCTGGACGTGTTTTTGGTAGGCTCGCTCGACTGCGAGATATTAGCTCTGATATTATAGTGCATATTGGAATGGAGACTTTCAGGAAGATCAACTGAAATTAATCGATATATATATATAAAGAAAAAACAAAAATTAATTAAAAATTTGAGAATTATTAATACGCGTTTTAGAATTATTAAAAAAATAGTAAAACTGTAGAGAAGGTTAAGATACACATTTTCAAATTATTATAGAATATACAGGGTGGTTCAAAATAGTGTTACGGATATAACATGGTTTTTTAAATGTAATACATTTTTTTTTTTATTTTTATATTCTGCGTAAAATTTTATAACTTTTTATTTATGTATAACGCGAGGTATAATGTTATATATCTAAAACTAATAGTTTTTGTAATATTTCAATTTGCTTAAACAAAAAATGTTAGATTTCAGAGTCGTAAAAAATTGTCATTAATGCTATTGTTTCTGAAGTTGGAGTGCTAAAATTTGTTAGGATAGTTTTATAGGGACGAAGAAAAAGATATAGGTAAAGATATTTGAGTTAGATGCTACAGTGTGTTCAACATATATTTATGAATTTCGACTATTTAAAATTAAATAATCTCAAATCTGTTAAATGGAACACCGTATATGTATTATCATTTTTTAATAGAATTTACAAATTTTGCGTCACTGGCACTTTTTACTGTACCGAAATCTATTTTTTTAAACAAATGGAATTATTACAAAATCGATTATGTTAGATATATAATATGATATGCAAAAAAAGTTACCGAATTGCACGTAGAATCTAATAATAAAATAAAAAATAGGGTATTCCCATTAAAACATACCGCGTGTGAGAGAGTCAAAAAAAACAAATTAAGGGTAAAAGGGGAAAAAATTGACGATGAATGAAATAGGACGAACCAAATATTATGTTAAAGATACATAAATTTATTACTTATGCGTTATTATTTGCTGCAGCTTTTCATCGGACATGTTTACACAAACCGGTCACCTTTCACTATGATCCAACTCGCTTGTCTCGCGGCAGACTTGAGTCAAAAAATGGATAGAAAATGTCTTGCTCTCGTCTCGCACTCGTCTTGCGCTTGCCTCGCTCTTGTCTTGCTCTCGTCGCGCACTCGACTCCTCAGGTCTGGACGCACTATGAGATGATCGACTTAAATTCCGGTTTATCTATGATGAAACTATGATGTAGGGTAGGCATAGGGTAGACTCGATAATTTTTTGTTTTATTTTACGTTGTCAATAAATGTTGGTAGTTATTAAAATTGTTATAAAAATATGCAATTCTAATAAAGATAGATAAGTTATAATAATTATTTACGAACACAAACATCCGATACGCTACTGAAGCAGGTAAGTCAAAGTGACGTATCTGAATTCTTTGACAACTAATCTAATCTCTCTCTAATCTTGAGTAGTAAATAAAAGCCAAAATGCAAGAAAATAGTATTGTTACGTTTTTCGTCGGTTCCGTGTGGATAGAAAGTGACAATTTATTTAAACACTATTTATTTAACACTAATTAACAAAAACAATAACGATAAAAGACTTAAAGAACTATTTACAAACGATTTATAACTAAGAATTTATTTTGAATTTTAGCGCGTCAATTGTACTTGTCTATTTATAACTGCCCTCTGTAGGCTACAGCCGCCGGCTTTTATACCGAGAGCTAAAGATAGTCCATAGATCGTTAGGTGCATAGAGAAGGTTTTGATTGTTCTCGTATGTACTACTCCATTCTAATGGAACTCGATTCTTCTCGAATCTTCGATGAATCATTACGGTGTCTATTCTTTAATGCGATGTTAAGGTCATCCGAGGGCGGGCCATATAGTTAGGTTAGGTCGAGTCCACACCGGTCCGCAACAGTATATTAAACAACGAGTTTCGAAAAGGACGTCTTGTACACAACTTCCACAGTTTGTTGGCTCGAGCCGCAGGCCAGAGCCACAAGTCGAACGAGTGTACAAAGAAGTTTTCGAACGAGTTTTTTACGCTACTTTTTCTACGACTACAAATTAGCAGCAGACTGACTCAGTTTTTGCCAGTTTTGTGAAATAATTTGCGATGTAATGATGACACTTTTCTGGCGGCTGCGTTGCGTTTGGCGTTTCAGCTAAACATTGGAGGTTAAAAATGTTAAAATTGGCACATGTCGTATGCAAAATGACACATGTCGTGCGCTAAATTCTTAGCACACAACAGTTTGCAAAACGCCAATTTCAGATCGAGTTTTTCGTGTGTCAAACTGCATTTTCTAGGCTAGTCGTAGAAAAAATATATAATTAGTTATTTTCAGTAAATTTCATGACTAAGTAAAGTAAATTTCATAAATAATCGGTTTACTACACGTGTGTATATTATACAGGGTGGTCCGAACTGTATTCCGGAAACTTCGGCAGTACCTACATTCCGCAGATAAAAATAATTAAAAAAGTTCGTATAAATGTATGTCCTAAAATTTCATCAACTTATTTTTATTTCTATTTTTTCCAAATAATTTTTGAAGTAACATCAATATTTGGATTAAAATTGGTGTCTTGGAGTTTTTTGACATGAGAAATTTGATTTTGATGTCAATATTACTCCTATTTGTAGGGGGCGCCACGTACATGTGTTTCAAGTGTTTCGAAGAGTAATAACTTTTCGTTCCTACCTGTATAAAAGTATTGATTGAAAAAATATACATTTCCGTGACTTTTTACGTAAAAAATGTCTCTTGATAAAAATCTCTACGAGTAACTGTTCTCAAGATATTTAGAAAGGAAATAGTCAATACATCTCATTATTGACAAAAAAAATAAATTCGGGAAATCTTTAGTTTTTTAAATTAATCATAAATTTTTCTGCAAAAAATGACTATAAAACAGTTTCTGCTGAACTTTTAGCACAAAAACATTTCAAATTTATGATTTCAGTCTAATAACTCAAGTCTAATAACTAAAGTCAGCATGTTTAATTTATGTCAATGATGACAGGTGTTGATAATTTCGATTCCAAATATCTCGAAAACCATTACTCGTAGCGATTTTCCCCAAGAGATGTTTTTTACGTAAAAAACGTTGTAAACGTATATTTTTGTACTAAGTAGTTTTATACAGGTACGGATAAAAAGTTATTACTCTTCAAACCAGTTAAAAAATATGTAGGTGGCGCCCTCTACAAGTAGGAGTCATATTAAAAGTCATATCAAAATCAAATTTCTCATATCAAAAACTCCCAAAACACTAATTTTCATCCAAATATTTACGTTACATCATAAATTATTTAGAAAAAATCGAAATAAAAATGAAATTTCTACACTCTGTATCACCAAAACTAAATATTTTAGAACATACATTTATACGCAGAAAAAAAATCGTGGGTGTTTGGGAAGACTTGAAAGGAAACAATGTTTTTGCGGCGTTTCTATAGAAAAAATACCCGTTAAGTTTCTGTTCGATTCGTCTGTGCGTGTCTTAGTGTTGGCGGTTGGAATCGCCATGAATGTTTGTAGGCATAATGTGGATTAATATATGTTTTGGATAAGTGGTCAGTTAATTTTATTTTGATAATTTAAAAAAAAACTGCTTCTCCTATAGTGCCCGAAGAAACGATAATAAAGTCGCGAAACGTCGCAAAAACATTGTTTCCTTTCAAGCCTTCCCAAACAACCACGAATTTTTTCTGCGTATTAAATTCTGGGAACTAACAATAATCATAATGAATACATTTATACGTTTTTTACGAGATCAACCGTCACTGTTAATTCTAAATTTCTGCTACAATTTCCTTCTAGATTTACTACCTTTAAACAACTATCAGTAGTAGAATAAATAATAAATAACATAAAATAAGCTCAGTAAAGACAGACAAATCCACAAAATTTCAAATCAAATTCAAATGTGTCAAATGAATCGTCAAACAGAACTGTCAGGGATGCCCACCCTAGAGCCCTTTATCCGTCGACACCGCATAAATACATGGATAGCATTATACTCCTTCCTTAATACTTTTATTCAAAAGTAAATAATACTTACTAGTATTTAAATCATCGTATGCTAAGTTTTGGGCACCACTTAAAAAATAAAAGTTAGTTCCTCCAATAAACATATACATATTTACGGATGCTGGATATGACAATATCGCTTCGTAAACTTCCTTAAATTGGTCAGCAGTTTTGTTTTGATGCTGCTGACCCCAATAATCGAACCAACCTGATATTGAGAGTATATAATTAGTTATCAATAAAAATTTATATTGAAAATGTAGGTACCTGACCAATATTCCATGACCATTATTGGTTTGTTGGGCTGAAGCGATTTCAGAGTATCTAAATTAGTCTGAGCGTCAGAATCGAAGTTTCCAGTCATCAAAAAGTATTCTGGATAAGCTCCGTCAGTGCCCTTCCAAGGGTTGTCTGCGGTAACCAGAAGCTCAACGATTCCTTTAAAACAGATAATGTAATTAGCACATATAATAATCGGCACATATAATAATATAATAATCCTACATAAACAGTGTCCCATATTAATGGCACACTACCGGGATCTAGTAAACTAAAAAAAAATTAAAAAGAGAAGTTACGCCTTGCTAAACAGCATTGCGGATAATATATTTTTATAAGAGAAAATTTTTTGGAGATTCACACATGTATTGAAAAACATTATTGCATTTGGAAAATTCTATTTTTTTTATTTAAATAATACAAGAAATCAATGTTTTTTTTAAACAAAGTTGAAGTTAGTATCTATAACTTCATTAAGAATCTCGCAATTAGTGAAATAAATTAGTGGTTAAGATCATTCACAAAGTCTAAAAAACACAATTAAAATTAACAGAATATCCTAGCAAAAGATTCCAGTAGTGAGTTGTATCCAAGAGAAAGCCTAATATTTAACTTATAAAACAATAATGTGGTACCACACACTTGGTATTTCAAGTCAAATTATCGTTATGAACCCCATGTTACAATTTAAAATCAACCATATGAAATAAATGTCAAAAGTTGACATATGATATGTCATTCTATTCAGAGTGTCATTTTCTATCGAATAAAGTAAAAAAATACCGAGGGTGCCATTTAAAAATCAAAAGTTGTAGTCATGTCAGGCGAAACAGGAAGTGACTAAAAACAATTGAACACGTCAATCAATTCCAATTTATGTCATATACTAACATGCCAAATCTCATTTTTATATCTGAAAGAAATAAAAAAGTTATAGAGGCACTTTTGAGATGCACCTGGTATTCCGGAGTCGTTTCTGACATAATAAATGATGTCTAACTAAATTTTGTCTTGACGGATGATAATCAAAGGTTAAAATGACATTTGTCGCAAATTTTGAAGTATAATTAGTGGAAAAGTAAAAAGTTTGTTGTCTTGTCTAACACAATTTCACTTTATACTTCTTAGTTTCAATTACACTTTATGCTTTTTAGTTTACGATCATTCACAATATCTAAAAAACAAAATTAAAATTAATAGAATATCCTAGCAACAGCTTGCGGTATGTCAGTTGTAATGAACTTTTGATTTCTAACCACAATTTTTCTTGACGGATAATAATTAAAGGTCAAAATGACATTCACGACAAATTTTGTATACAAAGTATAATTAGTGGATAAGTCAAAAGTTTGTCTACTAACTGAAAATGACCACTGAATGTTACATTGAAATCAAAGGAACAAACTTTTACATTAATTGAAACCACAAATTTATTCCACTAATTTGCGAGGTTCTGAATGAAGCTTTAGAATCGAAACGGGCGATTAAAAATTCTAGAGTAGAAAAAGTACTCATAGCAATGGGTTTGTAAATTTTTTATTGTCATATCCTTTAAAATGGGGTCAGTAATCGGGAAAATTATTTTTTTCCAAATATCTTCTAAAATAACTTATACAGTGGTATACCGATGCTTCCATAACCAAAGCAGGAACAGGTATATAATAGCAGCTTTTGGTCCAAAAACTAAATAGTGCCAACCTTGGGAATCCTCTAACGGTATAATTCACTAAAAAAAATTTCCCATGACTTAACCGAGAAAAATAAAATATTTTCCTTGGTTTAAGTAAGAACAAGACACTGTCTCTCCAATGAACACTTCAGTAGATTAAAGCTAAGAAACAAGGGCGAATGCAAATTCTACGGGGAAAATAGGGAAACACTAGAACACCTCATCACTTAGTGTGTCGAGACGACAACCATTCATACCATAGACTTTGGTGCAACTGATATCGGAGATGGAGAACTAGCCTCTGTAAAACAGTCTCAGATTTTGTCAAAGTCCTGAGACTGCATGATAAGTTATAACTCAAGAAAGAGGGACAAAATAGATATAGTCTACAAGCCTTTTTTATCTTTTCTGGTTTAAGAGATCTTTGTAGCGTGGACTTATATATGAAACTAAGTTTGTGCTATAGTAGAATCATCTCATTCATCAACCTTAAGTAACAGAAAAAAAAAATTATCTTTACCATTGTCCAACATTAATTGCCTAAGATGCCATAAATAATTATGATCCTTGTATCCCGTAATGGCATATTCATTTTCTACTTGTAACATAATAATTGGACCTCCTTTAGTAAATTGATGTTGAGCCAATATTGGCATAAGGACATTATACCACCTAAAAAAAATAACAATTCTAGAGAATCCATATAATAATTATACTGCAAGATACTAACCTAGTTACGTAATTCATATATAATTCGTTATCTGTTCTGACCCATAAGTCTTGACCGTCGCGAAGTATAAAGCTAGGGAATCCTCCAAATTCGAATTCAGCACAAATAAACGGTCCAGATCGTATGATTACAAATAAGTCTTCATCTTGTGCAGTTTGTATAAATTCTTCTAAATGTAAAAAGTCTTCCATATCAGATCCACCATTTCCAAAGTCATATACACCTAAAAAAGTTATTTTTAAATCGAGAATACACCTGTTCAAATTGGTATTACAACAGCAAAATAAAGCACTTTATTTTTGTACCGGACGCGCATTTTACTAACCATGTTAGCATTATCAGCAGATTATTAAAACTAAACTAATATCTAAAAAATTGAGCGTTTGTATAGGCGTGGTAAAACTATCCGCCAAATCTGAGAATACGTTTAGCAAATTTTACCATTTGTTGACATTCCTTTGAACGAATGTTTCTCTAATATTTCCATCATTCAAACTCTTTCTACTTTCTATATTATTAAGATGGAAAGCATTTGTTCGCACTGAACCCAGGTGTGTTCTCTGCTTAAAATTTGTGTACATAGAATACTTTATGTATAACATGTTTATTTTAATACTTATTATTAAGTAATTAGATAGATAAGATAATAAGATATTAATCTTAGCATTTAAGTCCGCTTAAAATTATGTAATTTTTGCAATTTCATTAAGAAAAAAATAACATACTTAATTGATGGATTTTTTTTCTTTTTTTTGTAATGGATAAATTCAATATTTATAATGCTTCAAGTTGTGCAAGAAAAAAATTAGGTGGTGATTGCTTATTGAAAATAAATATAATAATGAAATTTCAAATATATTTTGTTTTTAAAATAATTCCAATTGTAATGTAATCGAAAATGAGATTTGCCAAGTGAAAGTAGGTAATTATATATTTTTCAGTGTCAATGCCTTTTTTTGCACTTATCAAACCAGCACCCCGTAGCTCATAAAAATGTGGCAAATATTATTTTTTTATCTACAACCGTTTAGTTATAAAGTTTTTACATCACTATTTTTTAGTATTTCAGTTACGTTATGAGATTCATAACACAACTAGTGGTGTTATGAATCTATAACACACCTAGTTTTTATAATAATGACAATTTCCCACAATTTTAATTAAAAAATGTGACAAATGTCATAATTAAAGGTGTTAAAGGTGGGCGACTAATAAACGACAGCATTTTCTTATTTTTCGGTTGTAGATAAAACGTTGTACATGACACGTGCGTTTCAACATGATTACCACACACGTGTGACTCGAACGACTCGGTCTACGACCTCGTCACACTTGTAGTTGTAATTATGTTCATAAACACACTTGTACTATAAATAACTATAACAAAACTATAAATTTCTGTTTTTTTTTTAAACTGCTAAATATTCATTATTCTTGTTTTACTTTATTTGTTGTCAAAAATCAAAGTAACTTTGTGAGTACCTTATGGTTTAGTTGGCGGGCTCTTTAAGCAGAGAACACAACCCCGGGCGGCGACACTCCAAGTACCTGCAGAGCGACAAAAAATTGTTATAAAGGCGGCAGAGGGATTCTGTAGAGGCGGCAAACATCTCTCCTAGAGGCTCTCCGCCCCGGGCGCCACTAACCCACGCTACGCCACTGTTCCTCGAGGACCTTAGTAGGAGCTAAATTTTTGGCATCGATATCTGTTACCGTTTCGGAGTTACGAGGTGTTTTTCAAAAATATGCATTTTTAACAAATCGCTGTAACTTTTTTGCTATGGAAAATTTTGTATTTTTATGAAAACATTTCCAAGGCACCTTTTTACAGTAGAATTTAATGGTTTAAGTATATTTTTTTTTTAATTAATAATTTAAGAATTATCAACAGAAAATTTGATTTTTTATATGGGACACCCTGTATATTTTTAATTTATTGAAAATAATTTAAAATTACCTTTCCAAAAATATAACACACTTGACATTTTGCTCGATTCCTCTTCGAGATATAGAGTATATAAAAATTCGCCCGCTTTCAAAGTGGGCTTTGAACGGCACCGGCTCTAATGCCAAAAAATTCTAGCTGTGAGCATCAATCAAAACGAAAATAATATTTGCTATGAGAGATGCAGAATTTTATAACAATTTAAAATATATTTAACCAACATCAACACATTTAAACTATATCTAATAACTATAAAAATAAATAGCAAACCAAGACATGAGATTTTGCTACAGGTGTTCGACATAACGACCATCTTCTGTTATGGACAGACGGGGCAATTTTTGAACATTTCTCGCGGAATTCATTAACTCAGTAGGGGTGAAAGATACCCTCTCATAACTGCTAAGTATTTCTAATTCTTGTCTAGATTATACGGAAGGCTAACCCTTAACCTAATGCTCGTACCCCGAATTTGTAGCACCTTGTATAAGAGCTAGGGTTAAACCGGAATTGTCAGAAAGTGGAAAATATTTTGAAAAGAAACTATTTCTGTAAAAAAAAATCCTGTATATAACTAGTTAACAATACTCACCAGATTGATATTCATGTAAATTCCATGCTATATATGTTTCTACTGTGTTGAAACCTGCTGCTCTTAATTTTCTTAGCCTATCCCTCCAGTAAGCTCTTGGTACCCTAAAATAATGTATGGCACCACTATAAATATAGATTTCTTTGCCATTTAGGTAAAAAGTAGGCTGATCAGTCGATAGACCTGAGCTAATGCCATCAGATGTATAATATTCATAATTAGTTGGCAAGTCCCCTAGAGAGAAACTAACCAGCAAGCACAGTAGTAACACCGAGGGCATCATCATGTATATGACTGGAATTCTGGTCAACATAGATTATCCTTTTTATAATAGAACCTATATCAAAATCTTAAGTATCTTGGTATTTAGTATGTTTAAAATCTAAACAAAACACTTTAAAAAGTTGTTTATCATGGAATTTTTAGGATAAACAAGTACTAAAAATATATTTGTAACGTCATCGTCAGTTTTAAATAATAAACATTATAACTATTTATCAGAACCAAAGCAGGGACAGGGATAGGAGTATTTGGGCCGAAAACTAAATACTCCGAACCAATGGGCACCTACCCCAGTATCCTTCGAGCAGAAATTTACGCTATCGAAAGATGCGTACAATTTATCTTAGATAGGAACTATCGAAAACAGGAAATTACCATCCTATCCGATAGTCAAGCAGCACTTAACGCGATCAACTCAGTAACCATCAATTCGAAGTTGTTCTAGCTAGGAAAGGAGCAAACACTCCACTAACTGGACCAGAACCGTTCTGTTTTCCAAACGGGAACCAACTGAAAGCGGAACTGAAGAATCTGGAAGACTCCATTCGTAACTTGTGAATGAGTGTCCTCCAACGGTCTAAGACACTCGAAAAAGTTCCTCAGAACTTACGACCGAGAAAAATCAAAGGTTTTCCTTGATTAAAGTAAAAACAATCTTCGGATTGTCACGCGGTTTCTAACAGGACACTGTCTCCTCAAAGAACACATCAGTAGGCTGAAGCTGAGAAACAACGGCGAATGCAGATTCTGTGGGGAAAATGGGGAAACACCAGAACACCTTATCACTGAGTGCGCCGAGACGACCGCGACGACCATTCGTGCTATGAACTTTGGTACGGCTGATGTCGAGGATGGAGAGCTGGCTTCTGTGGAGCCGTCTCAGATACTGGTTTTTGTTAAAGCCCTGAGACTGTATGATGAGTTATAACTCGTTATAACAATACGTTACTATAACAATACGTTACACACAATAGATAAGGTCACGGTGATTAATTCCCCTCCTAAACATTCTACATTCTTCTATTTATCAGAACATTGCTGATTCTCTTAAGCTATATAAAGATTTTTTTTTGTTTTAATCTATACTAATATATAAAATCCTTAAGTGACTGACATACTGATTAATCACGATCCTGCTCAAACCACTCAACGTAAGAAGCTCAATTTTGGCATACAGGTTGATTCTAGGGTGTAGAGGTTCGACAAGAAGGGATTTTTCGAAATTCCAGTTCCAAGGGGGTGAAACCGCACCTCAAATATTACAATATTTTTTATTTAAAAAGCGGCCAAGTTTCCGAAAAAACGCTTAAACACATATATTTTATTTTGTTTTTTTACGTATTTTAAGATTTTTTAAAAATGTATACAGGGTGTTTCAAAAAATCTGGTCATTGATTAATCACGATCCTGCTTAAAGCGCTTGACGTAAAAAGCTGATTTTTGAAAAACAGATTGACTTTAGGGTGTAGAAGTTCGATAAGAAGGGAATTTTTCGAAACTCGAATTCTAAGGGGATGAAACTATCCCTCAAATATTAAAATATTTTTTATTTAAAAACCGGTGAGTTTTTCGGAAAAACTCTTAAACATATATATTTTATTTGTTGTTTTACATATTTTAAGATTTTTTATAAATTTATACAGGGTGTTTCATAAAATATGACCATTGAGTAATCACAATTCTGCTTAAACTGCTTAACGTTTAAAGCTGATTTTTGGCAAATGGATTGACTGTGGGGTGTAGAGGTTCGATAAGGAGGGGTTTCTCGAATCTCAAATTCCAAGAGGGTGAAAACGCCCCTCAAATATTACAATATTTGTTATTTAAAAAACGGTTAGTCTTTCGGGAAAACGCTTGGACAAGCATAATTTATTTGGTTTTTTTACATATTTTGAAATTTTTTAAAAAATCATACAAGGTGTTCCAAAAAGTTGGGTAATTTCTTAACCACGATTCTGCTTAAACTGCTTGACGTAAATAGCTTATTTTTGGCAAACGGATTTTTCGACAGTCAAATTCCAACGAGATGAAACTACCCCTCAAATATTACCAAGTTATATAATAATATCGCCATATCGTTTTTTCTCATGCTGACATAAATGTCAGAAAATTTTATCCAGTTTGTATGATAATGGAAATTCTTGTTTTGCTTTATCATCACCATTACAAATGATTAATTCAACGCGAACGAAGTCGCTGGTACACGCTAGTTATATATGAAATAGAATCTACGAGGTAATCTATGTATTTCTTCTAGAATTTTTAATTTTTTAATAAAATATAAATAATAATATTCTTTCATTATTTCTAGCCTTAGATTGACGATTTGATAGCTAAAAAAGAGTACTTTTTGGATGTAGTGGATGACAATTTTTTGTTCTAAGATTGTGCACCCCTAAAGTATTCAAGTATGCGCCGCCACTGCTATCATCACGTATTCAAGATATTGGCCTTGGGTTTTAGATAACTCATTTAATTTAAAAAAGAGGAAACTTTACTATGTCCAAATGGTTGGAAACCCATTGTGAAGTCGTAGATACTTAATAAACCATGATAATATTGCTTATTCAGAAGATTAGATGAAAGTAAGTCTTACAGAATGCTATAATTTCTGTAATAAATTACTTGCATATATCTTTTAGGTGCAAAACGGGTTCATAGAATATTTAATTTTTGCAATTTGTATTTATACTTATTGAAATGTTTAAGATTCAAAAGTTTACAGAGTTCAAGAGTTTACATATTATCTATATACTAGATTGGACCATATACTATATACTATATTAGACCATAGGCAGACTTTTATATATATAAGTCGGTTCAGAACATTCTACGACGTTTTCCGACACCTAACCTCCACTCTTCTCTATTTAGCCAGAGATCATCAGGTATTTCTCTATTTTCTAGTTCTTTATCCACACCCTCCCTCCAGCTTCATCGCGGCCTTCCTCTTTTATTTCTGCCTCGAGGTGTCCACAGTAATTTTTTTTTTGATATTCTGTGATCGGGCATTCGTTGTACATGACCAAACCATATGAGTTGTTTTGTTCTTATGTCGTCCACAATTGTGTGTTCTGCTCCCATAATCTCTCTTACTCTGTCGTTGGTTATTTGTTTTCTTTTCGATTTTCCAACAGATCTCCTCCAGTAATCCATTTCGGTCGCTAATAGCATATTTTCTGTTCTGCTTTTCAACTGCCATACTTCGCTTCTGTAAGTTATTATGCTTTTCACTACCTTATTATATATGTTCTTCTTATTAGCTTTAGATATTCCTTGATCCCACAGTACACCATTCAACATAGATATTGCTCTACTCCCTTGCATTATTCGATCTTTTATACCCTCATTGAGTTTTCCATCGTTAGTTATTTTAATCCAAGATATTTATATTTGTCACAGTTTTTATCACGCTTCCATCCTGTAAGACTCACTTCCTCAGGCTCTTTAGTCATACATTCAGCTTTGCGATATTTACCTTCAACCCCTCATTTTATACCTCTTTCATTGCTCAGCTTCCTGCCATGATATCTAAGAATGTCCGTCCTCTGGTGTCCTCGAATTCCTCTCTAGCATCCATTTACAGAGAGTTTGGTCAGATAGGTCAACACATCCTGCTTGAGGCCTTTTTGTACTTTTATATTTCTGACAATGAGTCTGTATTTTTAGTCTGGGAGGTCTGCCTGGTATGCTCCCACCGTTTCTCAGTAGGTTGACAGTTATTTCCAACGTTTCCCACAATTTCTTTAATGGTGTGCTGTCATAAGCCTTTTGGAGGTCTATATATAGTAAGTGTACCTCTTGATCTTTTGCCGTTTTTTCTCCTGTGTTCCTCGGTAGAAAGACCTGTGTTATGGTAAACAGATGATCCACAGTAGACCTTTCCGGTCTAAAACCCACCTGTTCTTCTATTTCTATCTCTTCGGCAGACTTTTAAAAATCCTATTTATGACTTCGCTATAAAATTAATAGGGCAGCTAATATTTGAACAGTTTAAAATTTGCATTGGATTGTCAAAAAAAGCAAATTAGACGGTGTGTGCTTCAAAAAATATATATATATATATATATATATATATATATATATATATATATATATATATATATATATATATATATATATATATGCTCCACTCCCACAACCGGTTTCTGGGCCTACCCTTCATCACCGACACTTTACGACATCGTCTGTTGATATAGAAGAAGTTTTGCTTGCCGTATCGGTGAGAACCAGCCCCTGGACAGCCCACCTGATGAAGGGTAGGCCCAGAAACCGGTTGTGGGAGTGGAGCTTGGTTCCCCCCTTTACGACAAGCAAAACAATTTTCTTTTTACTTTTTATTTTATTTTTTTAATTTTTTTCTCTACTTTCGATTTTTCGAAATTAGAAAAAATACACAGCTAAAGGCAAGAAAATATTATTTATTAATATACACTAAAGCTGTAAGAATTTTTGTTCATTTATATATATATATATATATATATATATATATATATATATATATATATATATATATATATATATATATATATATATATATATATATATATATTTTTTTTTTTTTTTTTTGAAGCACACCGTCTAATTTGCTTTTTTTGACAATCCAATGCAAATTTTAAACTGTTCAAATATTAGCTGCCCTATTAATTTTATAGCGAAGTCATAAATAGGATTTTTAAAAGTCTGCCGAAGAGATAGAAATAGAAGAACAGGTGGGTTTTAGACCGGAAAGGTCTACTGTGGATCATCTGTTTACCATAACACAGGTCTTTTGCCATAACACAGGTCTTAGAGAAAAAAACGAGAAACGAAAAGATCAAGAGGTACACTTACTATATATAGACCTCCAAAAGGCTTATGACAGCATACCATTAAATAAATTGTGGGAAACGTTGGAAATAACTAATATAAATGTCAACCTACGTAAAGCAGTTAAGAACTTATACCAGAACACCACAGCTAGAACAAAAATACGAGACTCATTGTCAGAAAGCATAAAAATTACAAAAGGCCTCAAGCTGGGATGTTGCCTATCTCCTATACTATTCAAAATATACCTGCAACAAGCACTAAAAAAATGGATGCTTAAGTGTAGAAGAATGGGAATCCCCCTAATAAATGAGGACACCCTATACACCCTATTTTTTTCGGACGACCAGATAGTCCTAGCCCAAGATCACGACGACCTTGAATATATGGCAAGGAAGCTGATAGGGGAGTATAAGAAATGGGGGTTGGAGGTAAATATCACCAAATCTGAATATATGACTGTAGGGGGGGGGGCACAAGAGAACATAGTCTTAGAGGATGGAAGCGTGATAAAAAACTGTGACAAATATAAATATCTTGGATTAAAAATAACTAACGATGGAAAACTCGATGAGGATATAAAAGATCGAATAATGCAAGGCAAGAGGGCAATATCTATGTTGAATGGTGTACTGTGGGACCAAGGAATCTCTAAAGCTAATAAGAAGAACATATATAATACGGTAGTGAAAAGCATAATAATTTACGGAAGCGAAGTATGGCAGTTGAAAAGCAGAACAGAGAACATGCTATTAGCGACCGAAATGGATTACTGGAGGAGATCTGCTGGAAAATCGAAAAGAGAACAAATAACCAACAACAGAGTAAGAGAGATTATGGGAGCAGAACATACAATTGTGGACGACATAAGAACAAAACAACTCATATGGTTTGGTCATGTGCAACGAATGCCCGACCACAGAATACCAAAACAAATTTTACTGTGGACACCTCGAGGCAGAAATAAAAGAGGAAGGCCGCGACGAAGCTGGAGGGAGGGTGTGGATAAAGAACTAGAAAATAGAGAAATACCTGATGATCTCTGGCTAAATAGAGAAGAGTGGAGGTTAGTGTCGGAAAACGTCGTAGAATGTTCTGAACCGACTTATATATATAAAAAGTCTGCCTATGGTCTAATATAGTATATAGTATATGGTCCAATCTAGTATATAGATAATATATGTAAACTCTTGAACTCTGTAAACTTTTGAATCTTAAACATTTCAATAAGTATAAATACAAATTGCAAAAAATTAAATATTCTATGAACCTGTTTTTGCACCTTAAAAGATATATGCAAGTAATTTATTACAGAAATTATAGCATTCTGTAAGACTTACTTTCATCTAATCTTCTGAATAAGCAATATTATCATGGTTTATTAAGTATCTACGACTTCACAATGGGCTTCAAACTATTTGGACATAGTAAAGTTTCCTCTTTTTAAATTAAAATGAGTTATCTAAAACCCAAGGCCAATATCTTGAATACGTGATGATAGCAGTGGCGGCGCATACTCTGAATACTTTAGGGGTGCAATAATCTAGAACAAAAAATTGTCATCCACTACATCCAAAAGTACTCTTTAGCTATCAAATCGTCAATCTAAGGCTAGAAATAATGAAAGAATATTATTATTTTTATTTTATTAAAAAATTAAAAATTCTAGAAGAAATACATAGATTACCTCGTAGATTCTATTTCATATATAACTAGCGTGTACCAGCGACTTCGTTCGCGTTGAATTAATCATTTGTAATGGTGATGATAAAGCAAAACAAGAATTTCCATTATCATACAAACTGGATAAAATTTTCTGACATTTATGTCAGCATGAGAAAAAACAATATGGCGATATTATTATATAACTTGGTAATATTTGAGGGGTAGTTTCATCTCGTTGGAATTTGACTTTCGAAAAATCCGTTTGCCAAAAATAAGCTATTTACGTCAAGCAGTTTAAGCAGAATCGTGGTTAAGAAATTACCCAACTTTTTGGAACACCCTGTATGATTTTTTAAAAAAATTCAAAATATGTAAAAAAACCAAATATATTATGCTTGTCCAAGCGTTTTCCCGAAAGACTAACCGTTTTTTAAATAACAAATATTGAAATATTTGAGGGGCGTCTTCACCCTCTTGGAATTTGAGAATCGAGAAACCCCTCCTTATCGAACCTCTACACCCCACAGACAATCCGTTTGCCAAAAATCAGCTTTAAACGTCAAGCAGTTTAAGCCTATGGTTTAAGCAGAATCGTGATTACTCAGTGGTCATATTTTATGAAACACCCTGTATAAATTTATAAAAATCTTAAAATATGTAAAACAACAAATAAAATAAACATGTTTAAGAGTTTTTCCGAAAAACTCACCGGTTTTTAAATAAAAATATTTAATATTTGAGGATAGTTTCATCCCCTTAGCATTCGGAGTTTCGAAAATTCCCTTCTTATCGAACAATTTTTCGCTTTATTTTTTTTTAATTTTTTCTCTACTTTCGATTTTTTGTACTAGAAAATACAGCTAAAAGGCAAGAAAATATTATTTATTAATATACACTAAAGCTGTAACAATTTTCTTTTTTACTTTTTATTTTTTTTTTTATATTTTTCTCTACTTTCGATTTTTCGAAATTAGATAAATATATTGTGCTAAAGGCAAGAAAATATTATTTATTAATATACACTAAAGCTGTAAGAATTTTGTTCATTTCATATATATATATATATATATATATATATATATATATATATAGCATATATATATATATATATATATATATATATATATATATATATATATATATATATATATATATATATATATATATATATAATGGAAAATAAATTTCTTGCAGTTTTTAGGTATATAATAAAAATTATATAAGAGTTTCTTGCCTTGAACTGCTAATATAGAAATTACCTGATTGTTGTAAGCTCGACATAATGTGGATCAACCTGCTCTCACTACCGGTTTTCCTGGGGCCCTACCCCATCATCAGGTGAGCTTGGGTCGTTTCCCACAATATGTCGAGCACAACGCAGAGTATATAAACACGACTTGTCGTAAAGTAGCGGTAAGATATTAAGTCCCGCATCGCGAGATAGCGGCCTGCGTGCAATGGTAGTACTTTCGTACCACCGAGGCACAACTATCGATAGTAAATAAAGGCTTTTCGGCTAGCCCAAATTATATAATGGAAAATAAATTTCTTGCAGTTTTTAGGTATATAATAAAATTATATAAGAGTTTCTTGCCTTGAACTGCTAATATAGAAATTAATTCCACGCTGTGTTCGACATAATTTGGATCAACCTGCTCTCACTACCGGTTTCGGGGCCCTACCCTATCATCAGGTGAGCTTGGGTATTTCCACAATATATCGAGCACAGCGCAGAGTATATAAACACGACTTGTCGTAAAGTAGCGGTAAGATATTAAGTCTCGCATCGCGAGATAGCGGCCTGCGTGCAATGGTAGTACTTTCGTACCACCGAGGCACAACTATCGATAGTAAATAGTTCATGCGCTGTGCTCGACATATTGTGGAAATACCCAAGCTCACCTGATGATGGGGTAGGGCCCCGAAACCGGTAGTGAGAGCAGGTTGATCCAAATTATGTCGAACACAGCGTGGAATTAATTTCTATATTAGCAGTTCAAGGCAAGAAACTCTTATATAATTTTATTATATATATATATATAGCATATATATATATATATATATATATATATATATATATATATATATATATATATATATATATATATATATATATATATATATATATATAAATAAAGCTTACAGTTTCATATACTTTAGTATATGATATAGTTATGTGATTCCAACGACGATGCACCACCCCGTATATATTCTTATTTACTTAGTTTTCAAATATTTATATTTAAGGCGGAGCGTTCTTCTTCTAAAGGTGCCGTGCAGATTCCTGGGTAGGCGTTCATCTTTTCCTTCCTCATCAGATGGTTCTATTAATTGCAGCGATTTGGAGTGCTTGGAAGTCCTGTATGCCTGTCCAGTGACGAATATATTTCTCAGCCAGGATAGCTTCCTTCGGCCTATTCCCCTCTTGCCCCCCTCAATTTTACCCTGGAGAATTAGACGCTGAAAGTAATAGCGTTCACCACGTAGTATGTGTCTCAAATAGGCTATTTTTTTTATGACTTCGAAGAGTTCAGGTTCTTCTAGACCAGCTCTTCTGAGAATGTCTTCATACACGGTCGACCCAGGACATTCTTAGCATTCGTCGTAGGGTCCACATTTCGAAAGCTTGCTACCTTCAACCATGCTTTCACACCATATAACAAAACGGACCAGATATAGCACTTCAACATTCTATATCCAAGGCCGAAGTATCATATCTGTGAGAAAGCTTCGAAGTTTTAGAAAAGTTGTTCTTGCTTGTTTGATCCTGCATTTGATCTTCTGATCTAGATCCCATGTTTGGTTAACCATGCATTCCAAGTATTTGAATTACTGTGGTGGTCGGAGCATTCTACTTCCAAAATAAATTAAATTTTAACGAATATACCAAATCAACTAAAGATTTTTTGTATTGTAGGTATAGCTTGTGTTTTCTTGGTTAGTGCATATTCTACACACCCCGACATTTACATTATCTTTTCATTTTGATATTGTTAAAAAAACTTAGAAAACACAGGCTCTGTCTGTAAATAAGATTGTTGTAACTCCAAATTGAATTAACAACTATAACGAACTTTCTAGCATGTAAATTTGGGATAGCCTTTCTCATACCAAACAGCCTATCTTTCTGCCACATATTAGTAGGTAGTGTGTTCATCATCTCTCCCCCTCCGTTTTAAAAAAAAACTCCCCCCTAAACCATACGTGATTAAACCACCACCAACTCACTATATTAGATATGTGATAAAATCAAAAGCCATCATCAAACATTACCGTTAATAACCTCCTAAATTACCAAACCAGTCTTCAGCAAAACCGTATCGGCCCAACTCCGTAGAGAAAGAACATTTCCTGATATCGGAACGGTTAAAGGCAGCCGTAATTTCTGGCATAAGCCGGGCTATTCGTCTGTAGCAAATGCCACGGCAGAAGGAAGATCGCGGACATAAACCAGAGGACGTCGGGGTTGCAGGGTGAAACGGTGGAGGTAGTGGCGTCGCAGGTCCTTTATAAGAACGTCCTAAATCGCCGTAAAGGTGTCAAGATAGGTCCAATTTAGGGGGCAATTGAACACGAGTAATGCGTCCGGCAAAGGATTGACCAACTCGTAACGGCCCTCGTGTCGGTCACACGGCGAACGATCTGAGGAAATGGCTTGGCCGGTGATTAGATGACGGCGATGGCGAGCGACGGTCGAGCTTGGAGCCTAATTAAAACCTATAACTAACAAAAGGGTTGGCTGGGAGTGTATAGATTGACCGATATTACCGGCTTTTGTTTTTTATTTTTAGTTTGTTGGTTTACTGGTTTGCTTCATGATTATAAAATTTACAATGCAGTAAAACAGGGTTGATTTTATAATGACAGTGAAAATAAGTAATAATAATCATAATTTAACTTAATCTAATGATGTTAGATTGATACGCGGTGTCCCATACCGTGCAGGCAACTCTTATTTTTTGGTCGGTATTTACATGTGTGGAAGTAAATCGCATAGGGATCTTATTAAGTCGGAGTGAGAGAAATACGACGGTGTGCTGTTGCAGCCTTGCCACATTTCTGCGGTACGCTTTTCCCTATCAAGTAAAGAAAAATAACGATCGCAAACCGCTTATTTTTAATAGACTTTTTTTTTCGAGAAGATAACTAGATAAGATCATTAGATATGTTTCTGAGCATCTGAAATGAAATTATGAGGATATCGTAGGGTGTCCATATTTTTTAAAAACTCAACTTTTTTACCCATAACAGGCGATTACTCCAGAACCACTTTAGATATAGAAACTTTTTTTTTATTTTGAAGTTCGAATCTTTTACAAAATGTTTAAATGAGAAAAATTCTATAGGCATTTGTTCTATTCAAAAATTTTTAAAACCCCGTCTATTTACCGTGCATAGCAATTTTCAGCAATCGTGTAACTTGTTTATTTATAAAGATTTTCACATACTATATGCAAAGAAAATATAGCAGAAATATTAAGAAAGTTTTTGAAAAAAAAACTACCATCAGTTATTTATAATGGATTTCGAGATATCGATCATTGAATTCAGAGACCATTCGAACACCAACTCAATTCCACCTGTTTTTACCAAAAGTGCAAGTGTTTCTAACTTGCACTTAAAAATTTACAAACAATAGGGAAAATTACAACGACTTGTTAATAAATACTTAAATAAAGTATCACGAAACGTAATTAAATCGTAAACCTTGATTGTTGAACGCATGATATACATCTTTCTCTTTTAAGTAGGGGAGAGTCGGATAATCGTGCGCAGCGGCTAATTGTGCGCATCCCTTTACTTTGGCAACCAGCTATGATAATTTAGTAATCTCTTAGCCAGTAATCTCTTAGCACACCGATGTACTACTACATGTACGTTTGGTAGATGGCGTCGCTTTACTTTACCAGAACCGCTGCTTTCTTGTTTACATTTGCAGTGCTCTAATAACTGTCACCAATAAAATAAGCCGTAATTATTTTAATTTTTACATTTTTTTTAAACTGTGCATAGCAGTAAATAGCTTAATGTGTCCCATTGACACTGATATATCTAGTTTAGCCAAAAAATTTGTTTTTATATTTTAACAAAATTTAGAAAAAAAAATCTGTCACTGTCGGTTAATTGGGCCCAGTGCGCACGATTAGCCTCAACTGCGCACAATTAACCGTCATGTATTTAAAATTGTTGCACAGTGTGTTTTATCTAATCGGTTATAATAAAAAATTTTGCAGATGCCGAAATACGAACGTAAAACAACGAAGGCGCACTGGGATTCAGAAATTATGATTCAGGCTATCAAGTTTATTGAAAATGGAGGATCAATACGTCAGGCTGGTAAGAGGTTCAATATTCCAGAGTCTTCGATACGAAAAAGGAAGAAAGAGTATGAAAATGGTCTTGATGTTGTAGGACCACATATTGGCAGGAATTGTGTCTTTTCACCCGACCAAGAAAAGGCCTTAAAACAGCATGTTCTGAAATTGGCTAAACTTTATCATGTAATGACTAAGGTTCAACTTAGAAAATTAGCATTTTCCTTTGCGGAAGCAAATCAGGTAAAACACACTTTTAAGGCTGAATTTAAAATGGCAAGAAAAGACTGGTATTATGGATTTCTGAAAAGAAATACAGAAATATCACTAAGAAAACCGGAATCCACTAGTATCAATCGAATTGCTGCTTTCAACAAAGATCAGGTCACAACATTCTTTGAAAACCT
This sequence comes from Sitophilus oryzae, assembly GCF_002938485.1. NCBI lineage: Eukaryota > Metazoa > Arthropoda > Insecta > Coleoptera > Curculionidae > Sitophilus > Sitophilus oryzae. The sequence continues at coordinate 804,696 of NW_022146024.1, read as the reverse complement.
TAAGAAATTATACGACAAATTCCAATTTAAGTCAGATGCCATATATAACGTCGATGAGACCGGGATTTCTACGGTACAAAAGCCATGCAAAAGACTCGGGCCTAAGCGAGTTAAGCAATTTGGCGCTAAGACATCTGGAAAAAGAGGAAAAACAGTCACTGTAATCTGCTGTTTTAATGCGTCTGGAACATGCTACGTGACACCGATGTTCATATTTCCCCGAATCAGAATGACAAATACCCTAACCAACAACGGACCTCCTAATGCAGCTTTTTGTTGTTCAAAAAGTGGTTGGAGTAATAAAGAGCTTTTCTACAAGTGGCTAGAACACTTTAAGAAAACCGTAAAACCATCAAAAGAAGAACCAGTTTTATTGCTTCTAGATAATCATTCCAGTCATATTTCTTTACAAATTTTTATCTATTGTAAACAAAATGGTGTTATTCTGCTAACGATACCTCCACACACTTCCCATAGACTTCAACCATTGGACGTAAGTTTTTATGGTCCATTAAAATCATCGTTTAACAGGCAATGTGACTATCACCTAACATCGACTGAAAGAATTACACAATATGATTTAGCTGAAATATTTAACAAAGCCTATACTGTTGTTGCAACAATGGACAAGGCGCAATCAGGCTTTAGGGCTACTGGAATATGGCCGTATCAACCAGATAAATTCTCCGATGAAGATTTTTTACCAGCCACATACCACCTTCCAGTTGTAATTGACGATGAATTACCCTCTACTTCGACCTCTTCCCAAACCCAAGATATAAGAGCACCTCTTGAAATAGACTATCCAAATGGCCACTATACCAAAGAAAAATATTTAAACGACCTGCCCACTGTCAAAGATACTGATGCAGCCGTCCCCAGTACATCTACCTTTCTAGAACAGTTGAGTCCCCTACCAAAACCAAAAACAGTTAAACAACAAAGTCACGCTAAACAGAAATCAGAGATTTTAACAGACACCCTAAATAGAGAAAAATTAGAAACTGCTGCAGAGAAAAGGGCACTAAGGCAAAAGAAATTAGATGAAAAACAAGAAAAAAATAAAAAAGGCCCTAAATATACTGAAAAGAAAAAAGAAAGGGAACAAAAAGAAAGGTCTTTGAAGAAAGTAGTGATTCTGACATTTCAGAGATTGAGCCTTGTAACGATGATGAGTTAGACGATCTTGAATTGGATGACAATGAGAGATGTGTTATTTGCGGGGAAGGCAGTATAAAAAACGAGATGTGGTTTAAATGTTCGATCTGCAAAAGATGGGCACATGCCCTGTGCACCAGAGAGGATACTCCTGAGGGATATATTTGCGACTTTTGTGACACCTAGATTTGTTATTATTTTAATTACCTATACTTTTCATTTTTGGGTATAGTTTAGTTTTTAAACATACAATAATGTATTTTTGCTGTGACAAACAAATAAATATGTTATTAAGTTCAAACAATTGTCGTATTCCTTTCCTATTTTAATATGCGCACGATTACACCACCTGTGCGCACCATTAGCCTCATAGGTTGGGTAATTGTGCGCAGTGTCAATTTTTTGTATTTTGCATTTTTAGGACACTATATGCATTCTTAATTAATCTGTACCAGATATTATAACAGTCAAATCCTTGAAGAACGTCGACGACAAACGAGGAGTATTAATTTTTTGTCACTTCAGAAATATCGTAATATTGGCTTAGGTGCGCACCAATACCCGACTCTCCCCTACTGATTGGGTCGACCGCGACGAATCTACGGGACACAGCAGATTCGTTGCACAGATTGTCGGTTTATTTCATACGTTTGCGTCTCCTTGTTCAGTACATTATAAACGCATTGTACTCTTCTTACATACAGAAATCTCGACCCAAAACTAACCTTTGCCAGCCCTTAGTATAGGCATGCTCATTACGGGGATCTCGTGAACTAGAAGCAGTACAAAGATTTTTAAACCAGAAAAATGTTGTTCCGTGCTGATCCCTAATGCCTCTTTCGAAATTTAGAAAATTCCGATTAGGAAATTTGAAAAAAAAATTAACTTCAATGCAAAACATAATTTCAGGAAACCAATTTGATGTAAACCCAACCTATCAGTTGACCATGTTGTTGACCTAGATGCGTTTTTGGATGAACACTAATTAATCAATTAAAGTATAAAAATCTCCGGTCGACGAAACCAAACGCAGATAACCGAAGGTTTACGGCGACATGCACGATGAAAAGAAGAATATGAAGTAGTGTCGTTGATTGAGAGAATTGGAAAGATACGCAACCTAATGGGCGAATTTGTGACAAGGCTAATTTGATTTTCCCTTACGTCTCAAGTGCTGTACGGTGGAACCAGTCGTTCTGCGGTGAACGCATAAAACACTTGTTTTCTCTAATTGGGCCAGCAAAAGCATATCGAGGACAGTGTGGATCTGAAAGCACTGTCGCTTTTTGCCATATTAAAATGTGTAATTGTGTGTAATATATGTAATACGTTTGACGAAAATATCTTTGGATGAAAATTCCACGTTTATGTTTTGAAAATTAATTCGTGTTAAACATAGAATAAAAAAAAATATTTTTTTTATAGGTACTAAATCTATTGCTCAATACTACAGTGGGGTGTTTCTTAATGTTGCACATTCTTTGGAGTAGTGAAACTAATGTCAAACCACTAACAATTATTATTAAGTGACCAGATTCGGCTATTCAACGCAAATCATCAATCCTTTGTTAAAAACGGTGTTAACTATTTACATAATATATAAACTTAAGATGCTCTTAGAGACGAATTAAGGCACTTGTTCTTCTAGGTGAAACTGCTACGCTTGCGAAAGAAATTAAATATCTAAGTATAACCCTTGATAAGAAACTTATCCATAATTATTTTGGAATACCACATAATCTGTGACTGAAACTGGGATTATGATCACAGAAAAAAGCAAGCTGCGAGAGCGCTGAAGTCATGATTACTAAATCTCGCTTCAGACGGGCTGGCCACCACGTATATAGGATGCAAGAAAACCGCCTACCGAATTATCTTCTTTACGGTGAACTTGCAGAGGGTAAGAGGAAACCGGGTGGACAACTCAAAAGATACAAGGATGTTGTTCATGAAAACTTAAAGGGCATAAGTATGCAGCATCAGTGGGAGGAAGCAGCGCACAATAGAATGTAATGGAGGAGAATTGTAAATTCAGTTAATAACGACAACCGAAAAGTAAAGAGGCAACAAAGTAATGAGATTTTTGAATGTCCGGAGTGCGGAAGAGAGATAACATCACGTATCGAGCTTTTCAGTCACAGAAAAGCTCATGGCAGGAAACGCCTTGCGTAACCATCTTTTGATGCGTGTCAAATACTCGTCATCGAGTAATGGCAGTAGTTGTAGTAGTAGATCACAGAATATGAACCCACGATTACGTGAAGAGACGCGGCATAGACAACGTTATAGATTTCTAAATATGGCACCAAAACCGAGACTAAATATTTCACAAAACTTCAATAAAATGGAGTACATTCAGAACTTCAATAAAGTGCAGTGTATTTTGTAATAATGAAAATGAAATGAACAGTATTACATTATAAAAATACCCTATCCCCCCTACAACAGGAAGATCCCTATGTATGATAAGTTAAAGACTGTATGATGAGTTATAACTTTAGAAAGTTGGACACAACGGTCTTTACGGTCGCGGTCCCCTTCCACCCATTCTACATTCTACATTACAACATAAAATATACATTAAAGTTTCATTTCCTCATTCCAAGGACGTACAATTTTCCTAAAGCGTATCGACATTTCATTACCTTTAGATATCCCTTGGATGAAATTACCCTACAATTTTCGTGTGCCGAATTAAAAAAGCGGAAAAGAAAATAGCGGCAATAACTACAACGAGAACGTAACATGGCAAAATTACGTACCACTACAGATCCGGACAAGTTTCAAACGATGCCAAATCCGGCAATTAGTATTCATTTCGATATCCGGCCAGCGGCGATGCCGTTCGGTAGTCGTATCCGGCGCGCTCATTAGTTAAAACGCAAACAAAAGCGGAACGAGGCGATTCTAAATTTCGTTGGGGGACGGTTTTTGTCGAAAAATACGACACGGACAGGTAAACGACGAAGCTACACAAATTCAAAGAGGGAAACCGGCTGGATTGAGTAGAAGTTGGCAACGTACGTGAGGAAACGAATTGGAGAAACTTAAAATATACGAAGCACAAGCTTCTACGGATGAACATAATAAAAAAACATGATCATGAATATAATAGAAAAACAATGAGAAGAAACCTTTTTCAATGATAGTGGAAGTTCCGCCCAACAGGAACAATTGAGGTCGTTATAGACGCACAAACACCACTGCACATTTCCATTGGTAGATAATACAAATGGTTAAAATGGGCATTGATTAGAATGGTCAAGATGGAAGAATTGTCATTGACTTGTATTGTATTCACTAAGCCAACTCCACTGTGGCCGCGAGGTCCTATTGTGGCTCAGTTTCTACAAACTCTTTATATGAAAAAGAGTATTAAAGTTCACCCTCAAGTCCTCATCTTTTACCATAGGCTGTTATGTCCAAGGGTAATATGTCTTCTAGGTCTGCTAGATCTAGCATAGTTTTGCCAAACACCTCAAACCTGGTCCTGCTCCCAGCGGGGTAGGGACCTATAATTCCTTCATGATTTCGACATCTTCCATACAGAGTCGGCATTTGGTGTCTTTTGCCAGTCCCATTCTCTGCTGTTGTGACCTTAGCCGGCAATGGTCCATGTATATTGAAGTGAGCGTACGCGCACCATTCCTGCCGGCCTTTAAGAGATCTACTGCTCTGCGTTTGGATGGCCTTGCTAGGATGTTCCATTTCGGGATTGTCATTCCAGTCCCGCAATGTCGTTCCTAACCCATTCCCAGAGTCTCTTGCGAGATTCTTTGGAACGCTAAGTGTCGGTTCCCACGAATGGCAAACCTGCACCTGGTTTGGCGAGGGAGTCATGGTCGTTGACTACGTGTATATCGGCTATTTTCAATCCGATTGAGCAGATTGGACTCACTTCAATCCATCAGAAATAACGATATGTCCGGCGGCGATTGATACCTCAATGCAAATCCAAATTCTTAACTCAATCCTCTTTTTCGGTAGGATTGAACTTATTCAAGCGGATGCAAACATAATATTATTTGATATACACCGAATAGGATCGACATAGAATGACACTTAGAAACCTTAATAGCCACATATTTTTCTTAACTTAGCTGCTTGAAGATATTTATAATATTTATATTTTTGATAAATGTTTTGACTACGCCTATGGTGCATAGGGTGGTACCATACTAATTAATTTCGAAAAATACGTATAAAAATGTTAACAAAAGGTACAAAACTACTATCGACGTATAGCACATATCAAGTATATATGTCACTGTCAGTGACGGATACAGAGGGGGGGCCCATGGGGCCCGGTCTAAGGTCTCCAAATTGGGTTAAATATTAGGCTTTTGGGTTAAAAATGGCGCCCTGAAATGCATATTCTACATTACTTTTCATTTGGCCCCCTCCCCCCTAAAATAAATTTCTGTATCCGCCCCTGGTCATTGTAAATATCCGAAATGCTGTAAAACATAGGTTTTACCGCATTTCGAGTTGGTTAGTGTGGTTATTTGGGGGGTGTTAATTCATTGGTAAATCCTAAGTTTAGCGCTCTTATCCTAGGTTTTACCGCATTTCGGACATTTACAGTAACATATACAGGGCGTTTCAAAACAAATGCGAAAAACTTCAGGGGGTGATTCCTTTTTCAAAATAAAGGGTAGTTTGCTTTATAAACGTTGGGTCAAAAGTCAACCATTAGGGAGATATCGCGGTACAAAGATGGCGGAAAAATAATGTTTTTATTTTTTATCTTGAAAATGAAAAGAGATAGACTAATGAAATTTTACGGAAGCATTACTGTTATGAAAACACACTTTCTGGTAATTTTTTCACTTTTTTAAAATGAGTGGAACGGGTTGAAATAAACTACCCCTATCATTCTTGTTAATGAAATTTAAAGAAAAATCTTATCAAACACATGCAAAAAAAATTAATTTTGATAGTTTAGTTTATTTAGTAACTTTTTTATCTCTTGTGTTTTTTTGAAACTCACCGATTTGAAATTAAAAAATAAAATGTAAAGCATTACATGTCAGGACAAAAAACATTTTTAGATAAAGAATCTAGTGGGCAGCTGTAATTTTTTTAGGAAAAAATCTAGACGGCCGCTGTCACTTTTTAGGATGTTTCTAATATTGTTTTATTTGACATTACCCTACTGCAATACGTTATTATCTAGATTATTATTATTATCATTATTATCACTAGATTCTTAATCTAAAAATATTTTTTTTTTTCCACAATAAGGGGCCGTCCTCTGCCGGAAACACTGCGACCTGTGAGGTCTATTGTGTTTGTCGCCTTTCTATATCTGCACCCATTCTCCTATCCCTGTGCCCTGCACTAACTTATGCAGGTCCTTGATATGATAGTTCCTCCGGTTCTAGCCTAGCTTTCTCAAATAAAAAGTGTCGCTTGCGATCCAGAGCCTCGCAGTGACATATTATGTGCTCCGCTGTTTCAGGATCTTTAGCGCAAAGTCTGCAGCAAAGACTTCCTTGATACAGATTGAGCTTGTTCAGGTAACACTTGACAGCCATATGTCCTGTCAAGAGGACTGTTGTAATCCGCAATTTATTCCTGCTAAGCATTAGCAGTTCTTTTGCGGTTTTGGAGCTAGGTCCTTGGATAAAAGCCTTGCTGTGCCTGTGCCCGTGTCGGTTTCTCCAGTGGACATTCTGCTTTTTCCTGATCCAGAGTTTTAGTGCACTACGGGCCATACATTTGGGTATTCCCAGTACTGGCTCTGGACCAAGATAAGATGCCGATGATCCTTGCCTAGCTAGCTCATCGGCTTTTTCGTTGCCTTGGATGCCGCTGTGGCCCGGCACCTAGAATAATTTAATTCTGTTCCGTCGAGCCATAGCTTCCAGTTCACCTAGGCATTCCCAGACGAGTCTCGACGATACCTTTGGGCTCATAAGCGCCCCAAGTGCCGCCTGTCTGTTTGAGCATATATTGATGAGCTTATCTGAATAAGCTCTTCTATTGTTTTCTTTCGCACATCGTAGAATGGCGAAGATTTCTGTCTGGAATACGGTTGAGTCTTTACCCAAGGAAAACGATAAACTTACCCTTGGTCTTTCCCGAAATACTCCAGCTCCTGTTCCTTCAGCGGTCTTTGACCCGTCTGTATACCAGGTTAGTCCATCCTGAAGGAATGTTATATCTGTCCACATTCCTCGATCCATTTTGTTCACCTCGAATGGTTTGTGATAGTGATAAAGAGGGGTCATTTGGTCCGATCTTATTTGGAGTAGAGGTCCTCCGATAGGATTTCCCATCTTTGAGTGTCCTGTTTCTGTCCTATTTCCCAGAGACAAGACACTTTGTTGTCGATAGAGTCCCATTCTTGCCTCCGCCTGGATCACTATGTGAAGAGGCGGAAGGTCCAGAAGCGCCTCCATTGATGCAGTGGGCGTTGATTTCATCGCCCCTGTTATGCTCAGACAAGCAAGTCTTTGCACCTTGCTGAGGCTGAACATTGTTGTTTGTTGCATTATTTTAGGCCACCATACCAAGGATGCATATGTTACTGAAGGCCTTACCACTCCAGTGTACAGCCAGTGCACCATCTGTGGTCTAAGGCCCCAGATTTTTCCATGAAGGCTCTGACTACCGCTAGTGTAGTCACCGCCCTCCTTGTGACATTTTCCAAATGTCGGTTCCAGGTCAGTTTGGTATCAAGCGTGATTCCTAGATACTTGGCCTCCCCCGAGAGAGGAATCTCATCACCGCAGAGTCTTAGAGGGCCTAGTCCCTCAAGTATTCTGCGCTTGGTGAAGGGGATTATTACGGTTTTTGTAGGACTAATATTTAGTCCCTCCCGTGTCACCCATGATTCCACAATCTTCAAGGCCCTTTGCATTCGCTCCCTTACTGTTGTGTTAAACTTACCTCTGACTAACACGACCAAATCGTCTGCATATCCCAGAGTGTTGACACCAGCCCTGTTGAGACTATTGAGCCGTCCGTCCATAACGAGATTCCACAGCAGAGGGGAGAGAACTCCCCTTTGCGGGCATCCTCCCGCCACCCGGACTGCAACAGTCTCATTTAGGAGGGTGGTATATGCCACTCGGCTTTTGAGCATGCAGTCTAACCACCTGCAGCAGGTCTCCTCTAATCCTTGTAGCTCTCGTCAGTGACTGAAATGAGGTGTTATCAAACGCCCCTTCTATGTCGAGGAATGCCCTTAAAAGCACTTCTCTTGTTTCGAACGTCGACTCCACTTTGCTTACTAGCTGATAGAGTGCCGATTCGGTTGATCGTCCTGCTGTATAGGCATGCTGGTCTTGGTGAAATGGTCTTTTCCTCATTATTTCATCCCTAACATACCTGTCCATTAGTTTCTCAAGAGCCTTTAGTACGAACGACATAAGACTGATGGGCCTAAAAGCCTTTTTGCCGTAGAATGGTCAGACGCCCATTCTTGGGTATAAAAGCTACCCTGGTCAGCCTCCAAATTCTCGGTATATATCCTAAGGCCAGACTAGCTCTTAGTAGTGTACAAAGTTTGCTCGTCAGAGGTCTGGTCCTTTCTGGAGCATTATTGGACAAATACCGTCCGGTCCCGGTGATTTGTATGGCTCAAATGAGCTTATAGCCCATTTTAACTTTGATTGGTCAATCACCCTTTTTGAAACCTGCCAGTCTTCCCTTGAGGCTCTTCTCGTGAAGTTCTCAAGTCCACTACTCTTCCAGGTTTCTGGGGATTGCTCCAAGGCTATTGATCTGGGAAAGTGTACCCGAAAGAGTTCGGTCAGCGTCTCTTTCCCAGTGGATGTGTATTCTCCTGCACTAGTTACAAGAGAGTTAATTGAGGTCTGAGAGTCCTTAGAGAGTATTTTTTGAAGTCTGGCACATTCTGAGGTACTATCAATGCCCTCGCAGTACCTCCTCCAAGATAATCTCTTTGCTCTCTTCAGTTCCTTGTTATATTCGGTCAAAGAGGTCTTATATTCCCCCCAATCGCCGGATCTTTTTGCCCTATTCCAGTTTTTCCTTACCTGCCTTCTCCTTGCCTCTAGCTGGACGGTCCACCAGGGTGTTGCCCGTTTGTGGCTTCTGACAGTCTGGGGGCAGTTTTCCTCAAAAGAAGATCTGATCGCGTCAGTCAATTGCTCCGCGACCAGTTCCACCTCAGTCGCATTCCTTACCATTGATTTGATACTCGTCAGTTTGCTAGTTAGGTCTGCCCCAAAGGCTTCCCAATTTGCATTCCGAGGATCACGGTAGGTTTCTACGGTCCTTTGTATTCCCGAGATTTCAAACCTTATGTGTTTGTGGTCCGAGCAACTCTCCTCCTCTGACACACTCCAGTTTTTTATGAAATTGCTAACAAAAGTGGTGGCTAATGTTAGATCTATAACTTCCTGCCTTTGTGTGGTCACAAAAGTAGGCCTGTTACCTTTATTCATTACGTCTAAATTATTTGCCATAAAGAATTGCAGCAGAGCTTCGCCTCTAGGGTTTGTGTCTGTGCTTCCCCAGAAAGTGTGGTGCGCATTTGCGTCCGAGCCAATGATCAACTGAGATCCATTTCCTCTGCAGTACCTCATAGCTCTTCCATAGTCTCTGGTGGTGGTGGATCAGGGTCATCGAAAGGAAGATAAGCCGATCCGATTATAATGTCCTTCGGCCCTTCTCCGTTCGTTTTTAAGTGTACCGCTGTCAGATCCCTGTTGCAGAATTTTAGTAAGGGCAGTACTTTTAAGTGTGTTTTAATTAATATGCAGGTCCTAGGTCTGTCAGAGGTTCTACTGTATATAAGTTCCACTCCGACTCCCTTTAGGCCTTTTATTTGACCCTGATTTATCCAGGGTTCTTGTATCAAGGCAATGTCACAGGTCTCCATTACCTTACAGAGGACAGCCGAAGCTGCCCTACTGTGGTGCAGGTTCGCCTGGACGACCCTCATTTCGAGACTCAGCGCCCGTCAGTGCCCGGAAGAAGACCCGTCCGAGCTTATAGTAAGCCTTGAACTGGGTCTGCCCAAGGGCACTAAAAGACGCTAAGTCGATGGAGAAGGCGATGGTTTGGCCATTCTTCTCCACCTTCCTGCTTAGTGTAAGCCAGTCTCCCACATTCAGGCTAGGGTTTTGACGCCCAAGCCAGGTCCTGACTTCACTTTCCTCGACTGTCTCTGGTATCCAGACGAGGACTTTTGGCTCTTAGGAAGGTCCTTAGAGTTGACCGTAGTCAAGTCCGCCCCTTCCCAGAGATTGTTTAAGCCGGCTACAGTATGCTGCAGCCATTCTTTGGTGAGGTCGTTGGCACATGAGATCCAAAGAATCCCTCCCACGTACCTAGTTCCCTCAAACTGCGGCGGACTCTGGCTCCCTGAAGGTGTTTCAGTCAATGCCGCCAACAGCCTCGCTTGAATCAGGTCCGCTTGCTCCTGACTCAGTGTTGTCTCGGGATGGCGTCTGGAAATCACCGCCATCCTAAGTTCCCTTGAGGCGTCACTGTAAGAAACACCAGTCTGCACTTCCGTGCTCCTGGGTTTCTTCCTCAGACTGGCCACAGGTGGTGTAGAGGAGTCCGAGTGCGGTCTTTTTTTGCCCGTACTTTCCTCCTTTTTCTTGGCTGGAGTGGAGCAGGTTGACGGTCCGGGTTTGTCCGTTTTCCCTCCTCTCTTTGCCCTATATTTCTTAGCAGGGTTCTCCCTTGTCCAGGTTCCCTCTGCTATTTTTTTAGCTTTCAGGATCCTCTTTTTCTGTGCTCCTGAAATTCTCTTGTTCCGCAGGCCTATGTTTCCAAGTCCTGTGGTTATATTTGACACCTCGGCAGGCTGTTTCTCACGATCCGCAGACGAATCTGCCCTCGTTGTACTTGGCCCAGCGTCGGTGTCTGGTTCTGCTCCAGAGTCTTCCCTTTCGGGATTCTCCGGAACATTTCTTGAGGAGTCACTCATTTCTGAGTCCTCCTCGTTCGTTTTTTTGGTTTTTTTATGTTCTCTGTCCATAAAGTTCCCACGAGTAGGGGTGAAAGAAGGTCAACGCCTGCAGAGCACCCAGTGCAGACGCAAGGCATGTTACTATGGGAGATTGCCCGGTATCCCATAGGCTCCGTTTGAGACACCCGTTTGAGGCACGGGTGCCATTCATCCATCGGCACGGATCGCGTGACACCTTGGATTAGCTTGTGTAATGTGTGTGTGTGTAAGTGTATGTATGTGTAAGTGTGTTAGTGAAGTGTGCTTTGTATTCTTCTTTGTCTGGCCTCTCCTCAGAGACCTGTTCGGCATGGGAGACCCTGCCAGTAGTTACCTACCGCCGACATAGCCCTCTGAGTCATTGAAGCACACAAGCCCCACCGGTCCGTCAAACCGAGAATACATAGGTGGGGAAAAATATTTTTAGTCCTGACATGTAATGCTTTACATTTTATTTTTTAATTTCAAATCGGTGAGTTTTATAAAAAAAAATACAAGAGATAAAAAAGTTTCTAAACAAACTAAACTATCCAAATTAATTTTTTTGCATGTGTTTGATAAGATTTTTCTTTAAATTTCGTTAACAAGAATGATAGGGGTAGTTTATTTCAACCCCTTCCACTCATTTTAAAAAAGTGAAAAAAGTACCAGAAAGTGTGTTTTCATAACAGTAATGCTTCCATAAAATTTCATTAGTCTATCTCTTTTCGGTTACAAGATAAAAAATAAGAACATTATTTTTCCGCCATCTTTGTACCGCGATATCTCCCTAATGGTTGACTTTTGACCCAATGTTTATGAAGCAAACTACCCTTTATTTTGAACAAGGAATCACCCCTGAAGTTTTTCGCATTTGTTTTGAAACACCCTGTATAATATCAGAAACTAAAAAAAAATATCAATAATTATCAAATTCAATAAGAAAACGCTAAAAAGGTGGAGTGGACTATTTATTTTCCTGTGAAACTTAACTCCTGGCTCTTTCTTATCGTTGCGGCGTTCACACTTGAAAGCTGAACATATGACCACTGTAATAAAGTTTATACAAAGTTCACTACACAGAACAAACTATTAAAATTGTCGCTATTGACGAGCTGGTGACTCATCCGTAGGCTCCAAAATGATGGCGTCTAACAGCACAAATTCTTCTGCAGCCCATATATGGGTGTTACGCGTCCTTGTATTCTTTAGTAATTGATTATTTACCTACGAATTAATTAATATTACAATTATCATAATTAGAGATTTTGCTGTCCTCGTTTTCTGTGACTAGTACAGCTTCGTCGGCATAATACAGAATTGTAATACATATTGCCATCTCCCTTTTGCACTTTAAAAATAACGTTAATTAAGTAATAGGTATGTAGTATTAATAATGCATCTTTCTATAAAAATATGACATAAAACACTTATAATCTATTTTTTTCGAAAATAAAAAATAACAAGTGTTTTAAGAGGTAAATCATAATTAACGACTGCTAAAATTAACCATTTGATATTGTTGAGTATTCCCTGGATTCTTAATTTAAACAAAAGATAAAAACACTTAACGAACTAATTTATTTAATGACAAAACAACAATACACTACTTAATTATATTACAACAATAATACAAAGCTGGATGTCAGTGTGACTTATATGACTTATATCTTAATTCATTCCTTTGAATAAGAAGACTAAAGAAGGAGCATAATGCTATCCATGTATTCATGCATGGTGGGAGGAAAAAGGACGCTAGGGTGGGGATCCTTGACAGTTCTGTTTAACGATTCATTTGACACATTTGAATTTGATTTGAAATTTTGTGGATTTGTCAGTCTTTACGGAGCTTATTTTAGGTTATTTATTATTTATTCTACTACTGATAGTTGTATAAAGGTAGTAAATCTAGATGGAAATTGTGGCAGAACTTAAATTAACAGTGACACTATCGCGATTTATCGAAAAAGACTCTAAAATAGTTGGTGCGGTAGATCTCGGTAAAAATCGAGTGAAATAATGGAACAACTTTTCGCTAGTAAGTGACTATATAATATACATACGTGTAGTAAACCTATCATTTATGAAATTCACTTAAATTAACTAATTATATATTTTTTCTTGCATTTTTGCTTTTATTTACTACTTGTCAAAGATTAGATGTCAAAGAATTTAGATACGTCAATTTGACTTACCTGCTTCAGTAGCGTATCGGATGTTTATGGTTATAAATAATTTATTATAACTTATCTATTTTTATTAGAATTTTATATTTTTATAACAGTTTTAATAACTACCAACATTTATTCACGTCAACGTACAATAAAAAAAAAATATTGAGTCTACCCCACGTCTACCCTATATCATAGTCAAAGTTTTACATTTTTTAAATAAAATTAGAACGGCACAAATCTAAATTGTCTAAAATTGATTAGACTTAAATTTGTAAGCTAAAATTCAACTATATTTTCATGTCTTTTTTTGTTGTTTTTTTTAACTGACGGCATGAAAATTCAGAAAAGTATAAACGGGATTAACCATTTTAGAACAAGCAAAATTTATGAAGAATGCATTTTTCTCAAAATGTCAATAATAAAAAAGTTTTTCCACTTGTAAAGACAAACCGGAGACATACTGCATGTAGAAAATACTTGAATCAAAATTTAAACAAAAATATAGAGAACAAATAACTACAAATGCGAAATCGATTTGTCTCAATCATTCCCAATCATTTGGTTAATCAGTCATCCGTACCACAAAATTGACAAAACAAAAAGACTCACTTAACTGTATTTCGCTGTTAGGTGGTACGAAGATAGCCGAGTCAGCTGGTAAACACATAAATTTAATCTCTACAACTTAAATAAAATGTTAACTTTGTGCATAATAAAACTGAAACCAAAATATCCCGGGTTTCTTGTTTTATAAAAGTTTATCGATTACGTATAATATACCCCGCACGTCCGACAGTTGTCCATCAGGGTCTAGTTTGACAGTTTGTATTGCAACTAAGCCGTCAGCTGAGTCCAAACGATCGGTATATCGTAAAGTCTTATTTGGGGTAGCAAAGGGCGGCATAAATACTGCTAGGGGACTATGGGATGGTTGCCTATAATAGTTCTTTCACGATAGTTCCCTCTCACGTAGAAACTTTATATTGTACAATCGAAAATGAATATTGTGAAGAAATAATAAAGGTGAAATTGGAAAGAACATAGAGGTATTTAATGGTAGAGAATGGACGTAAAAAGTATAATAAGAATCCACCATCGATTAAAACTGTAGGCATACTATGAAGAATGGACAAGGAATCTGCCTAATAAAGAGTGGGAAGATGAAAAACATATTACAGGACCGAAGCTATTAAATATAAGTCGGATCGTTAATTTCCAGTGGGCGAATCTAACCTAACTTCCCAAACGACAAAAGAACGACCTGCCGCCTCATAAAGTCCAAGAATTTAGGGGCCAATTATCCGAAATTGTCGACGCTTTCCGATGATGCACGGGCCCGGCTAGAAACGTAAGGAAAGTTGCAGGTGAAACGGCAACGGTGTGTCCCCTGGTTATAATAATTTTAATTACTTGGCCTTATTGCCGCGATAAAATCGCGCCGTTTCTCAAACGAATTGTTTTATGGACGCGAATACTGCGCGCGGAGGAAAAATTATGTCCATCCCAATGAAAATTATAGACATTATGACTTCAAAAATTATTGGGTTGAATACATTTTGGATATAGGTAATTTCTTTATAAATAGAACAAGCATAGGTCAGTCATTACCACTATCCAAAATTCACCAAACCAAACCAGACCAAACCAAACTAAATAGAGGATGTGTTGCAAACGTCGTTGGAGGTATAACAGGAATTTTCTTGACAAGCGTTCCTTTGAAAAACTACTTTTTCTATGTATTTTATTACTCCTTTTCCCCAGAAGATGGTAGGTCTGAGGGTTGTATAAGGTTATACCGCCTATACTCGGACGTCAGAGCCTCGTTTGTGTAAACAGGGTGCACCACGTGAAGGTGAGGTTGACTTTTGGGTAAGCTAGGCTATATGTATCGCTTCAATACCCCTTGCACCCCTCTAATATATCTACAAGTCATCGTAATATAAATCAAAGAACTACTTTTTTATTTTTCTTGATAAAATAATAAATACTTACTTATTAAACTATTATAGGTAAATTAAATAAAAGTAAATTGTTATAAATTTAAATAAAGTCCATAAACTAATGTCGATTTTGAAAATAGCTACTAACTGCCACTAGCAAATTGCCATGGCGATACCAGCCATCTTGATTGCCATTTTATTGAAAAATCGCTTTTATTCAAAATCTGATCCAGATAGGCATATGAAACCCTAATATAATTTTAAAGAGTATTTAAATCTGCTTAGACTTATTCAAAAAAATATATAGTGTTGTATAATTTTAAAATAATATGAAATAACGAAGTTTTTATGTAAAATAAATATTTAAAGATCAGCAATTTTTGATACCCCTGTATACATTTAAGGAAGCAATAATTTTTTTTAGTAAAGTTTATTTCTCTGGCTTCAAAGTCAGCACAAGAATTAACTCTGAAAAGTAATGTACAGGGTGTTGACAAACTTTTTTATTATAGCATGCATATTTAAATATTTTTAAATATCTCAAAAATCAAAGCATTTAAACATATCAAACCCTTATAATAAATGCCTTATTTTATGCCCAAAAATCTAAAAATGAAATAAAATACCGGGTGCTCCATAAGAAAAAATATAACTTTCGTATGGGTCTTAGTTCTGACGCACCCTGTATATATCAAAATAATTTTAAATTATGCACATTGCCTCTCTACATATACCCATAAAATATTTTGTTTCTACATCTTTCCGTTTTCCTATAATGAACATGTATATTAATTTTAGCCTAATCTTCTCTAACCTTCTCTATAACTTGTAGATGTAACTTCTAACCTTCTCTATAAGTTTTCTATTCAACATATTTTTTAAATTTTGAAATAAATGGAGATAGTGGACTTTATCGTTGACTCCCCCTGTACAATTGGCTATACTATAAAGCGAAGTAATGCTGAACTGCGTATAGTTGTGTTTTATTAAGTGCGTGTTTAGGCTTATTTGGGCTTTGAATTCACCAGAGAATTAAAAATAACATTACAAATTTTTGAACAAATAATTTCCAAAAATCTTGTTTCATCCATAATACACTACGCAAAACAGTTATCGCATATTTGAATAAAAGTAATTATTACATATTTCATGATGCATGCATTTTTCTGTCTTTCTCTTGTGAGTTTCTTTAGGATAATTAGGGTACGCACTGACATGTAATTTTTAGTCGGCCGACTATTTAGTTGCAAAAGTGAAAACAATACATTCTTATGGAGCCGATCGGCCCAATAACTGATTACATTATTTTAGGCTATGCGCTGGCAGGCAATTTTTAATCGGCCGACTATTTAGTTACATATTTGTAAGCAATATATCCTTATGGAGCCGCGCTCACATGCAATCAAATGGTCGGCCGATCGGCTTCATAAGTATGTATTGTTTTCACTTTTGCAACTAAATAGTCTGCCGACTAAAAATTACAGGTTAGCGCGTAGGCTTATTGTATCGAATTTCCCTTCACAGTATCCATACTATACTCTGTTTTTTTTCTCAGGTAAGATTTCGACAGACGATGACAGAAGAAAAGCAGATGACGTCCCATACCAATCTATTTATTTTACTAAAAAAAGTTTCTAATAATTTTTAAGTTATCTATGGATGGGTTTAAATATAAATCCGTCATGCGTCGTGTCTTGTTGTTTTTAACCATATATCGACCGTCTTCTGTTATGAACAGACGCAGTTTTGAACATTTCTGTCATTCATTGACTCAGTAGGGGTGAAAGATGCCCTCTCATAGGTTGCTAAGTATTGTGTCAATTCTTGTCTAGATTATACAGAAGAATTTGGAACCTTGCATTCTTCCGCAATTATATACGTGTGTTAGATCCATGGGCACTAAGTCAAGGAGGGCCTCGACGGCCAACGGCTGTAGACCTTGAGTCAGCTATTCAATTATTCTTGAAATTGGCTGCAGAAATTTGCCGATACACTTCAGCGTTCAGAAGCGGTGCATCATCTTGCTGTAAAATATGCTTTCGAGTTCCATTAAGGGCATATCATATATGAGAAGGGTCAAACTAAGCCTACTAGTTAAAAGTGGAGAACTTTGTAAAAATTCTGACATTTCGAGGGGATTATAACAAAATATCAAGTGTGCTATATTTTGGAAAGGTGATTTTAAATTCTTTTCAGTTAATTAAAAATATACAGGGTGTCCCATATAAAATCAAATTTTCTGTTGATAATTCTTAAATTATTAATTTTAAAAGTTAATTATACTTAAACCATTAAATTCTACGTAAAAGTGCTTTGGAAATGTTTCCATAAAAAATACAAAATTTTCCATAGCAAAAAAGTTGCAGCGATTTGTGGAATATTACAAATTTTTTTGTACACCCCGTAACTGATAAATACGGTAACAAATATCGTTGTGTATTTTTCACCATCATGTTTTTGAAAGTAAAATAGTTCACCGATATTTTTTTTGTGTAGTCTCTTGTTCTTGTTTGTTTTCCATTAAAAGCATACCGGTTTTGATTACCCTGTACATAATGATTACATTTTTTCAGTTTTCTTGTGAGTTTTTTTTAGGATATTTTAGGGTAATGACATGTAATTTTAGTCGGCCGACTATTTAGTTACAAAAAGTCGAAAACAATACATTCTCATGGATGCCGATCGGCCCAATATCTGCTTACATTATTTTAGGCTATGCGCTGGCAGGCAATTTTTTAATCGGCCGACTATTTAGTTAATTTATATGGGAAATGTCATTGATCGTCATTTCCCAGCCAACTGGACGCCGTTTTTTTCGATCATACGGTATTTCCTGCTATGCGTTCCAGTTGTACCAACTTATTTCTTTGTAAAATAAAATAAACTACTTTGAAATTAAAATGACAGACACATCTATCACTGTCAAGGATCTTCTCGTTGGACAGACTATACTTAAAATCGTAAGCACAGTCCTAAGTCAGGGAATTCAAAGTATCTTGTCTTTCAAATTAATATTTTTTTAGAAAATATACGATAATTGTTTTGAGTAGTTTAGTTTTTCCTTCATTTTTATTTTCGTTATCACAATATGATCAGTGAAATATTCAGATAATGAAGAAAGAATGTAAAATTAAATAGTTTTATATCTTCTTGGCAACTCAAAGAATCTAACCTAACCTTCCCGTCACTAAAGGCAACAAATACTACAGATGATTTCTAATACGTCTATGTAGCAACTTTTCTATTTAATATTAAATTACTATTAATTATTAAAAAAGATGGAAAACTAAAAATATTCATAGAACAAATGGGAAATATCATAATAGTATACCGGGTGTTGCATCGTCGGACGGGACATAGGAAATCCCATGTAAATTTTAATGGGGTCAATTATTGGCTTCCCTAATTATTTTAGAGAATAATTCTATTTAGGTTTATTGAAGAGCACTAAAACCCACATTCAAACTAATAACTTTAGATATTTTTGATTAGCTCGTTTACGAGTTATCGCCGACTTCTTTTTAAATATTTCTCCTTTCTTATGGCCCTGTATTTACTTATGAGCACCAGTCAAGGTAAAAGATAACTGTCAAATGAAGTTGTCATTTCAGAAATTTACCTATTTACTGCTTTATTATTATTGAAAACTCATTCCTACATCGGAAATCTTAAAGATGTATTTAAAAATACAAATTAATAAAATATGAATTAAAGTAAAATAAAGTAATCAATTACAAGGTTAATTATAGTATTATTATAATATTCAATAACTTATTAATTTAGGTACTATTAAATTGTTAGAACTTTAGGATTTAAGAAGATGTTCAAATATTCCTCCATCGACTGCTAGACAATAACCCAGGCGATCATAAAATTCTCTTCTTACATTCGCTAGTTGGTAAACTGAAATTCTATTGCATTCGGCAGAAATAGCATTTTTTAACTCGTCTAGATTTGGGTATTTTTTGTCCTTGTATATCCTGTTTTTTAAATGGCCTTAGAGAAAGCAATCATTTGGCGAAATATCAGGAGACCTTGCTGGCCAATTTACTGTATGATTTAGGCCAATATCGTTTCCGTTAAAACTATTGTCTAAATATTCCCGAACAGCCAGGATACTATGTGCCGGGCAGCTATCCATTTGGTACCAAAATATCCTATTTCATCCTCAAGTTTCCTTGTGCTGATCTTTCCATCGTTCTCTTCCACGCACAATAAAACTTCCAAGTCGGTATCATTTCTTGCATCTTCTCTTTGTTCCTGCCTTGCTTCACATCTGCAGTTATTTATTAGGTTACCTTTGGTCTCAAATCTCTGGATATTCCTTGCGATTGTAGATTTTCCAGGTATCGGTCTATTCGGATACAGAGCAGCAAACATGTCCGACATCTTTTGATAACTATTTCCTTGATAATACCATTTAATCATCAATACTTTTTCTTCGGTAGTGTAATTCAGCTCCCTCCCGTTTACATAAAATATTGTATCATGTAAATGAATAGGACAATGCACATTATACGTTCCGTTTCCCTTCCGTTCCATACATTTTTTTGGCAGGCGGACTGAAGCGTATCGGAAACAACGTTGTCAAGGTCTTACATTTGTACCAGCTCTGCTAAAATTTTGCTGATATTTATTCATCCTTTAACCTCTTAATTAAAAAATCTATTACCTTTTTCAAAAGATACACATTTTTAAAATAAAAGTTTCGTAATGATATAAATTGTAGAATAAAAAGTATGGAACTGATACGGAACGGAAGCTTACGTAGAGAGTCAATACAATAAAAATACGGAACGAATATGGAATGGAAACGGAAAGTATAGTGAGAATCAACCTTAATATTTTCGATGTAGGTATGAGTTTTTAATAATAATAATAAAGCACTAAATAGATACATTTCTGAAATGACAACTTCATTTGATAGATTTTTTACCTTGACTGGTGCTCATAAGTAAATACAGGGCCATAAGAAAGGAGAAATATTTGAAAAGAAATCGGCGATAACTCGTAAACGGGCTAATCAAAAATATCTAAAGTTATTCTTTTGAATGTGGGTTTTAGTGCTCTACAATAAACCTAAATAGAATTATTCTCTAAAATAATTAGGGAAGCCAATAATTGACCACATTAAAATTTACATGGGATTTACTATGTCCCGCTCGACGATGCAACACCCGGTATAATATAACACTATTAATGATACTAATATAATTATATTTTTTAAATAATTGAAAAAAACTCATCGATGTATTAATTGAAATATTTAAATAAAAGATCTAATAATATATTAAATATCAGAGATGTCGGGTAAACGATAGACATTCCATCCAAATAACTTTAAGAGCTCGGCATATTTTTCAGCCTTTTTCCGAGCAACAAGTGGCTCGTAAAGTAGATATTCGCATATAAAGAGTGCCGAGGTACAGACTGATGTTCTATCAAATAGCGCTTTATAAAAGCATCAACACGTATTTTAGGAAACCTGAGACACCTTTAATATTTTCTATTTCCACGATAGATTTTGACACAATGCTGCGTTTTGGCATGGGAGTAAAAAACTTGTTCTCTATTAGATTTGCAAAAGTTATTATAGAAAAAAAATCGAGTAGCATTATGCTTAAGATATTATTATTGCTTGATATAAAAAAAATCTTTAAACTTTCTTTAAATTTACTTTTTTTTTCAATCAAAAGTGTGGACAGCACGTTAGGTCTGCAACATCTGACTTCATTAGTTCACGTCTTTGCATATGTCTCTTGTATATAACCAAGCTGGTTTTCTATCATGTAATAATAATTTTAAAATCCACGTATACATAGATAATTTCAGACTTATGGAACGCACCTGGATGCTGACATCCTTAATGGCCGAGTTGTTCTAACGTGCCAAGTTTGGTTCCAATCGACACATAACTAAGAAAAATCCTGATGATTTCGTCCATTTTGAGGCATCGGTTCGCAGTGGCGCATCTAGAGATTAAGTCTGGGAGGGGTAGTGTGAATATTCAAGAAAGTACTAAATTTGAATTAAATTTTTGCTGGAAGGTATTGTAACTGTGGAAAAAAATCTACTTGGATTGGTTTGGATATTCTGTTTTAATTTGTATTATTAACTTTTTTGTAACAATTTTATTTTATACCAAATTTTATCTTATTAATTAATTTCTTTTTTCTTAGGGTTCATAGTTTCATAGTTGTCGATTTTTGAAAGAAATCAGTACATGTATATTATTTCGTATATTTTTCATTTTATTGATTTTATGGAAAGCACTGTTCATTAAAATGTTGTATCCTATGTTATAGGGCTTGTTTTTCTCTACATTTTCCTGTTTCACAATGTACCGTTTATGTCGGGGAAAGGATCATATTTTCATAGTTGTCGATTTTCGAAAGAAATCAGTACATATATATTATTTCCTATATTTTTCATTTTATTGATTTTATGAAAAGAACTGTTCATTAAAATGTTGTATTCTATGTTATAGGTTATAGGGTTTGTTTGTCTCTACAATTTCCTGTTTCACAATGTACCGTTTGTGTCGGGGAAGGGATCATAGTTTCATAGTTGTCTATTTTCGAAAGAAATCAGTACATGTATATTATTATATTTTTCATTTCATTGATCTTATGGAAAGAACTGTTCATTAAAATGTTGTATTCTATGTTATAGGGCTTGTTTCTCTCTACAATTTCCTGTTTCACAATGTATCGTTTGTGTCCGGGAAGGGATCATAGTTTCACAGTTGTCGATTTTCGAAAGAAATCAGTACATGTATATTATTTCGTATATTTTTCATTTTATTGATTTTATGGAAAGCACTGTTCATTAAAATGTTGTATCCTATGTTATAGGGCCTGTTTTTCTCTACAATTTCCTGTTTCACAATGTACCGTTTATGTCGGGGAAAGGATCATATTTTCATAGTTGTCGATTTTCGAAAGAAATCAGTACATGTATATTATTTCGTATATTTTTCATTTCATTGATCTTATGGAAAGAACTGTTCATTAAAATGTTGTATTCTATGTTATAGGGCTTGTTTCTCTCTACAATTTCCTGTTTCACAATGTACCGTTTGTGTCCGGGAAGGGATCATAGTTTCATAGTTGTCGATTTTCGAAAGAAATCAGTACATGTATATTATTCCGTATATTTTTCATTTCATTGATTTTATGGAAAGAACAGTTCATTAAAATGTTGTATTCTATGTTATAGGGCTTGTGTCTCTCTACAATTTCCTGTTTCACAATGTACCGTGTGTGTCCGGGAAGGGATCATAGTTTCATAGTTGTCGATTTTCGAAAGAAAACAGTACATGTATATTATTTCGTATATTTTTCATTTCATTGATTTTATGGAAAGAACAGTTCTTTAAAATGTTGTATTCTATGTTATAGGCACAGTTTAAAGAATATAAATATATCAGTTGGTCCACTCTAAGGAATTCTATTGTTATTTTGACTTCAAAGGCGGCCCGTGACCCTTCGAGGTGACAAAAATTTGTACGTTTACCGGGTACCGCTGCACCTGAATACTTCCGCTGAAGTGCTATTTTATCAGTCAGAACGCTGGCCGTATACGAGGGATCAACTAAAAATACTAAGGAATTTTAACATCTCAACGCGGTCAAACAATCTTTTTATACACATGTTTTACTTCTGGGTACAGTCGACCGAGCCTTCCTCATCCAGCTATGTTGTCACGTCTTTAATATTATCAATATTTTTTTCTTGTTATACACATATATTGAGATATTAATACTACAGTTTAATAAAGTAGGTTTTAATATTCCATAGATGTATTAAATAGTCCTTATACTACTAAATTATAAGTCGGATACTGTTTAAAAAGGATAAGTTCTTTACAATATGATAACACCGATTAGAGGCGAGGGAGCCTATTCATTCATTTATTACCTTGTAGTACGCGTGGCAAGTGTGCGGTAAAGCTTTGATGCCGCTATGTCCCCGGCTGTATTAACGCATTTTCTTAGCTTGTAGTCCTTAAGTGTTTATTTTATTGACTTTTTCTGTTCAAGAACTATAAAATATGGTTCGCCAGTGCCAAATTTGCAAGAAATTTGGCTTAAATAATCCATTTAAGTCTTGAAACGACTTTCGACCGTAGGCAACTCTCAATTTACCCATTGGGGGTCAGTGGCGTTGTTGTAGAAAGGCGCTTATTTAGATAATATTTTAGTAAAATGTAAAATCTGAATTTTTTCTCTTACATTACATTATTTACTTACTTACATTGTAACAAAATCATAATTATAACCTTATTAATAATTAATAATGTTTTTATTAAAAATATATTCCGGTTTATTCTAAAATTATCTTCAGAATCTAAAATAACATACAAGAATTTTAATATGATATTACATTATGAGACAATATTTTTTAATATACCGGGTCGTCTCAAAAGTGGTTCACCGCTATAACTTTTTTATTTTTTCAGATAAAAAAACAGATTTGTATGTTAGTAGGTATATGACATAAATTAGGATTTATTGACGTATTCAATTGTTTTTGGTCTCTTTCTGTTTCACCGAAATGATTACATCTTTTGATTTTTAAAGGCACCCTCGGTATATTTCTACTTTATTCGATAGAAAATGATAATAGAATTCTGAATAGAATGACATATCATATGTCAACTTTTGACATTGTCGCTTAAAAACAAATCGTATTATAAATTTCAATCCAGGGTGCCATGGTGTTGTTAAAAACACTAAGTTTTAATCAAGGAGCCTTGGAAAAATAGTTTTGATCGTCTAATGGGTTTCGTGTCTTGTCTAGGCCGATTAAAAGATGTACAAATCATATTTTTAATCATACATATGTCAATTTTTTCAAATGGAACAAGGGTGACTCGTTAGCATATTTGGAAAAAGCATTTTTTTATGAATATATTGATACCACACACTTGGTATTTCGAGTCAAATTGTCGTTATGAACCACGTGTTACAATTACAATTAAACCATATGCGAAAGTGTCAAAAGTTGACATATGATATGTCATTCTATTCAGAGTGTCATTTTCTATCAAATAAAGTAGAAATATACCGAGGGTGCCGTTTAAAAATTAAAAGTTATAGTCATTTCCGGTGAAACAGAAAGTGACCAAAAACAATTGAATGCGTCAATCAATCCTAATTTATGTCATATACTAACATACTAAATCTTGTTTTTTTATTTGAAAATATAAAAAAATTATGGGGATGAGCCACTTTTGGACGCACCCGGTATAATAAAGACAGTACCGAGTTAAATAAATGTAGTTTCCATTTTATCCACTTCCTATCACCTTCCTTGCTTTAATGGAACAGATTTATGTTTTCTCTAATTTACATAATAAGACATCACTTAATCAGAAAAAAAAATTACAACAATCATATTTTTTTTCTCCCCCTGTCGCCGATTCTATTATATCTGTGGGGTAGATCCTGTTTTGATTAATATTAGGGGTTTTGCAACCCCTAATGTTTGACCAAAATTAATAATTTATTATTAATTTCATAAATTACGTAATTTCGATTATAAAATTTCTTCTATGACGTGTATTTTATTATTTTTATCCTTTTTGGACCCTAAGACGTTTTTTCTAAACTTTTATTTTAAAAACCTGTCCTAAATCTTAATAAAATATAAAAAAGTTTAAATACGATATATTTTTAATTTAATTATAGCTTCATTAAAATAAAAAAATTACCCGGCTATGATACGGAGGGTTCAGGTGTACTTGAGAAACAAAAGACAGTGTTGTGTTTCTCGACCTATCTATCGCTCGTGTCGCACTCGTTATAACCTAAAACAATAACAAGACATTGTCTGACCGCATGTTCCAGCTATTTATGAATGAGATGTTCAGTCTATATTTTATTTTAAGTCTATGGTCAGAACGCTGACCGTATACGAGGGATCAACTAAAAATACTAAGGAATTTTAATATAGCAAGTAGAAAAATAAAAATACAGTACTAGTTTTATTGATTAACAGTTTTAGGCGTCTTTAATAATTGATCAATATTTATTAGTATTTAGTATTAAATATACATTAATATTAAAATATTAGATATATTATTCTATCCTAATTCTTTTTAATATGGAATTGTCAATAGGGTAATTATTATTAATAATTATTATGGAAACCCCCCATTAGGGTTCCCAACCTTGGCCGGGACCAAAAAAATCACATTTACATATAATATATTTGAATTTCTAATATTTAATGTTTTTTTTCAATTATTTAAAAACTTAAAAATAATTGTCCCGGAATCACCGATGCTCAAGTTGGGAACCCTACCCCCCATATGAAAAATGTATACTAAATAAATATAATAAGTTATTTTTTTTAATATATATATATATATATATATATATATATATATATATATATATATATATATATATATATATATATATATATATATATATATATATATATATATATATATATATATACTTACTATATATATATATATATATATATATATATATATATATATATATATATATATATATATATATATATTTATATATGTAATAATACTAAATAATAAAATATATAAATTTTATTTATATATATATATAATAATAATAATATATTTATATTATTTAAACTGTGTTATAGGGCTTGTTTCTCTCTACAATTTCCTGTTTCACAATGTACCGTTTGTGTCGGGGAAGGGATATGTAATAATACTAAATAATAAAATATATATTTTATATATATATATATATATATATATATATATATATATATATATATATATATATATATATATATATATATATATATATATATATATATATATATATATATATATATATATATATATATATATATATATATATATAATAATAATAATAATATATTTATATTATTTAAAAAAAAAATTATGTGTTATAGGGCTTGTTTCTCTCTACAATTTCCTGTTTCACAATGTACCGTTTGTGTCGGGGAAGGGATCATAGTTTCATAGTTGTCGATTTTCGAAAGAAATCAGTACATGTATATTATTTCGTATATTTTTCATTTTATTGATTTTATGGAAAGCACTGTTCATTAAAATGTTGTATCCTATGTTATAGGGCTTGTTTGTCTCTACAATTTTCTGTCTCACAATGTACCGTTCGTGTCGAGGAAGGGATCATAGTTTCATAGTTGTCGATTTTCGAAAGAAACCTGTACTGTATAGTATTTCGTATATTTTTCATTTTATTGATTTTATGGAAAGAACTGTCCATTAAAATGTTGTATCCTATGTTATTGGGCCAGTGGCGCATCTAGAGATTGAGTCTGGGAGGGGTAGTGTGAATATTCAAAAAAGTACTAAATTTGAATTAAATTTTTGCTGTATTGGTATTGTAACTGTGGAAAAAAATCTACTTGGATTGGTTTGGATATTCTGTTTTAATTTGTATTATTAACTTTTTTGTAACAATTTTATTTTATACCAAATTTTATCTTATTAATTAATTTCTTTCTGAGAGGGGTAATTACCCCCATTACCCCTCCCGTATATGCGCCCCTGTCGGTTCGAAACGTCGAGGGCGTCGTCCTGTAGCCCGTCCCCAATTATGCCGAGATCGACCCACATTTTTCTTCAATATCAAATCGTTAGTCCCACACCCTGGTAAAGATGTAAACAAAACGTTGTGTCAAACTTTGCATGGTAGCACAAACTTTGCATGGTGTGCACCGTCGCTCACATAGCCTACCCACCAAATCTGATCGCGATCGGATGACATCAACTTTTGGCTTTGGTCCAATCTATCGATATACTAAATTCCATTTAAAACGGACGATTTTTGGATTCGGTTCATTGATGAATGGGTTTCGTAGCGCAAGAAAAGTTCACAAAAGGCCCGAGTTACGGCGCTCCGTCTTAATCTCCGATCGTTACCACTTTTCCTGGCGCGTCTCGTGTGTCACGGCCTTGAATTGTTACTCCCATCTCGCGTAAAGAAGCTTCACTTCAATAAAACATTTTCAATAACTAGGTATAGAATTATTTATTTCACTTTATAAAATAAGCCAATATTTTCTATTATTCTGACTTAGCCATGAATTGAAAGTTCTAAATTTAAAAACCAAACCGGATTCAAACTAAATTAATGAATTCTTTTATCTACGAAATGCAAAAATATAAAAGTAAACAAAACGAGCCAAGTACCTACACTCTCATCTACAATCTATGGTGGTAATTATTTTGTTCAGATTTTAAGTGGCGAGGTCAGGTTCATTTAACCCAAAAATTAAACAACAAACGTTTTGCACGTTTTGAATTCTCTATTCATCAATTAATGATAAGGTGAATGTGTGTAATCTAAGTACTTCAGTAACCTGTGATAAGACGAATGCTTAATTAATTGTTTTCAAGTGTGATACCTATTTAATTTAATATGCTGCTGTTTAAATATCAATCTTTTCAAATATTTATTATACTTTAATCCAACCCACCTAATGTTGAAAGCACTGAGGCACTTGACGCAATTTTGTACATTATATTCTATACAGGGTGGACCAAAATGGACATTTCAAGAGGGAAACACCCTTTTCTCTAAGAGTTAGACGAAAATTAAAACCAGCGTCTGGAGTTCAATTTCTATGAAAAACATGATGGCAAAAACCGCATATCTATATCTGTTACCGTTCCGGGGTTATGGAGTGTTTTTCAAAAAAATGCATTTTTAACAAACTGTTGTAACTAAAAATTGCTAAATGCTATTTAAATTTTAAATGCTATGGAAAATTTTGTATTTTTATGAAAACATTTCCGAATCACATTTACGCAGAATTTAATGGTTTATGTATAATTTTGTTTAAATTAATAAATTAGTTATTAATAGAAAAATTAATTGATTTTTTATTTCGGATATCTTGTATAATTTTTATTCACTAAAAAGAAGTTAAAATTACTTTTCCAAAGATATAGCACACTTGATATTTTGTCCCCCCGAAATACAGAATTTTTAAGTCTGCCACTTTCAACTATCTAAGTAGATAGTATACCGGGTGCGTCTCAAAAGTGGCTCACACCTATAACTTTTTTATTTTTCCAGATAAAAAAACGAGATTTGATATGTTAGTATGTGACATAAATTGATTGATTGGCGCATTCAATTGTTCAATTGTTTTTGGACACTTCCTGTTTCACCGGAAATTACTACAACTGTTGATTTTTAAATGACACCCTCGGTATATTTTTACTTTATTCGATAGAAAATGATACTCTGAATAGAATGACGTATGATATATTAAGTTTTGACATTTATTTCGCTAAAAAATCGTATTTTTAATTTCAATCTCGAATGCTATGGCTGTGTTAAAAACACTGGAAAAATAGATTTGATCATCTAATATTCTTCTTGGCTTGTCCTGGCCGGTTAAAAGATGCACAAATCGTTCTTTTAATCATATGTAGGTATCTCAATTTTTTCAAATGGAACAAGGGTGGCTCATTAGCATATTTGGAAAAAACATTTTTTACGAATAATTTGGTACCACACACTTAGTATTTCGAGTCAAATTGTCGTTGTGAACCGCAAGTTAAAATTTCAAATAAACCATATATGCGAAAATGTCAAAAGTTGACATGTGCTATGAGTGTAATTTTCTATCCAATAAAGTAAAAATATACCGAGGATGACATTTAAAAATCAAAAGTTATAGTAATTTCCGGTGAAACACGAAGTGACCAAAAACAATTGAATACGTCAATCAATCCCAATTTATGTCATATACTAACATACCAAATTTCGTTTTTTTATCTAGAAAAATAAAAAAAAATATAAGGGTGAGCCACTTTTGAGACGCACCCGGTATATAGTATAGGCTTTGGTTTCCTTATTGATGATCTGTCCATAATGGAACTCGAAAAAATATTTTTCCAGCAAGACGAGGCACCGCACCGCCTCGCAACGCTGAATTTCTTTTTTGCAGCCAATTTCGACAATAATTGGATAGCTAACCAAGGTCCGAGCCGTTGGCCATCGAGATCGCCGGACTTAACGCCTGTGGATTTTTATCTGTGAGGAAGACTAAAGGATGTTATTTTTAAATTGTCCTATATTCTAGACACGAATTAGAAGTTCTTAGTGGGTATGCGAGGATATCTTTTATCCCCACTGATTTAATCAATTCCGCTAGAAGTGTTCTGAAACGGCCCGGTCTGTGCATAAGAGAAGACGGTCGACATTTCAAACATCTCCTAAAATTCTATCAATAACAATCTTTCAAAGAGTTAAAACGAAATTATATTACCAAAGAAACGTGTTTTGATTTTTAGAACTTACAAAAAATACAAATATTTTATTTTAAGTCTATGAATACAACCATATTTTCATGTTTTATTATATTTTCTCTAAAACGGTATGGAAATTTGGAAAAGTATAAACGGATTTAAAACAAGCAAATACTTTTATGAGGAATGCATTTTTCTCAAAATTTTAATAACAGAAAAGTGTTTCCTCTAGTAAAGACAATCCTGGGACATACTGTATAAAAAAGACAATGTCGAGATTATCGCCAAGACGGTCCTGGATCTTCCGAAGGGCCATAAATAGGCGGCGTGACAGCCCATCGAGGCCAAGTAGGCCATTTCCATGCACGGGAACAAGTTCCATCTAAACAGAACGGATCCATCAGACGAACACCGGGAAAACCGATAGATAACGACACCGCCGCCGCTTTTCTTTGTTTTTCCAGAAAGGTGGGGTGAGGCGGGGAGGGAGGGTTTTGTCGGACTAAAGAAAATATTTTTAAATTGATAATTGTTAATTTTAAGTGATAATTTGCAACATTTCTATAAATACAGCTTGGGTGAAGTTTTTTTTTACTTAAAATCACTTATAAAAAAACACAAAACATCCAGTACTTACATACATTTCTATAAATACAGCTTGGGTGAAGTTTTTTTTTACTTAAAATCACTTTTGACTTTTAACTTTAATTATTTTTTTTTACAAAAAAACAAAAAACATCCAGTACTTATATATGTAGAAGCCTCACCAAACACAAAATCATCAAAATTTTTCTGCGGAAATGCATCATTCTCTTTTTTCCAACTTTAGAATAACTGAAATCAGTTACATGAAAACGTCCTGCTTTACATTCCAAACATTTTTTTTGTGTAGGTATGAATTTAACCTAATTGATACTGTAATTTAGACATCAATACCGTACCGAGAAAAAACGAAAATAAACAAAAATGAGCCGAGAAACCAAACTATGGAGTCCAAAAAGGAGGAGGCGAATCGAACGCAAAAATTTTGGGCCCAGATTTCATGATCTAAATGAAGTTCGAAAATCGCCATTAGGGGCGCATGCGATGATAGTGATACTAAAAATACACAGCTTCTTATGGCAAGAATAACTATTTTGTTATAAATTATAGAGCCAAGTAATATTTGGGCATATTTTTACCAGAATTAGCTTATAGAAACGTGTTTTTTTCTAACTGAGCAATGTGTGTGGATAAAATTGTGAATACAAAACCTTAAATTTGAGTTTGAAAAGTTAATTAGGTTATATCAGATGCCGGTTTTAGATATTCTTTTCCTAAGTTCTTATTATAAAAATGTTTTATTATGGGGTTCTATTTAGTGCATATACGGTCGAAGAAAAATATAAGCTGCTAAAGTAAATGTTTCCTTCAACTGGTGTACACAAAATATAGAAGTTCCAGCAACAAACGTATCACCAGTTCAACCTTTGATTTGATGTAAACAGTAATTGTTCCTTGATGAGAAATGTGAATTAAATAGTTTATGATGTGAATGTGTTAGTGATTTATTAATAATTTTGCTGATGCAGTTTAAAGCTTCATACTTTTTCATGAAAATACTTGGAATGGACATGTTTACGTGTCACTGTGATACTAATAATAAACATTAAAAACTTTTAAACTAGTAGTGGTTTATGACAAATTACAGCAAATGAATGACGAAAATTAATCAGGAATTATATAATATAAACATTGCACTTATCTTGTTTGATTGGTGTTGTGTATCTCGTAACTTTTTACTTTTTTTTTTTGGTTCTCTAAATTGTAAGTTTTAATGTCATCTCTGATGTCATTAGCAAAGTTTTGCCAATTTTGACTGTTTCACAGACATTTAAATTGAAGATGTATTATGTTCAATGTCACCTACAATTGTGTTATAAATTCATATGTATACATTTGATTTGATCTGTAATTAAAGTTCCTTCTGTTGATATCCACTTTTTTATTAATACGAGTATAAGGTAGGTTTGTAAATAAAATAATAAGTCAAGGACTAACGTATGATCGAAAAAAACGGCGTCCAGTTGGCTGGGAAATGAACATCTATGACATTCCCTACATAATTTTATATATAAAATGATCGCTGACGCCGTTTTTTCGATCATAATGTATGTATTCCTAGTGTATACATTCTATGAGAAGTATCGACTGACTAGTGAGAAAGAAAATCTAGGAACTAGTGGGGTTGCAGTTGGAAGGGTTTGGACTACAATTAATACACTTTGTTAATGGTCAATCTTTATTTATTCCATCCTCAGGACACTGAAATGGAAATACATGTTACAGAAAAAAGACTATAAAAGTCATCAAGTAGAAAGAACTTACTCAACGTGGTAAAAACCCTTCTCTAAAAACTACATTAAAAAATAGGCTTACAGGAAACATTGAAAGCATTGAAACATTAAATTTATCTATTTAGGAATATAAATACATAATTTTTATTTTGATTAATTGACTCCACTCTTAATTAATTAACTCCAAGTAGCTAAATTTAATAAATATAATATACACCTGAATATACAATAAAGAAATTATCTACTAATAGTAAAATAAATAGTTATCTCTGCCCTTATATACTGATAGTTCCGTTTTGGTTCCCTCAACTAATTTTGTCTAAATAAGTGCATAAAACACACCACTACTGCGAAGTATTTTGTCTGGGGAACTGCCCTTTGCCAATGCTGTAGCAAGTTAGGATGTCTTTCTTCTTTGTTGATGCTAGGATCCTAGTCATCCTAGTAAAAGAGATATACCTAATTATTAAATAAATTTAAAAAAATATTTTTCACTATTCGAGGTAGCTGTTATTTGAAACTACATTTTTGAAGTGTAAATAATGTTTAATATTCACTTTCTATAATATTCAAATAATATTTAATAGCAATGGTTGTTAATATATATATATATATATATATATATATATATATATATATATATATATATATATATATATATATATATATATATATATATATATATATATATATATATATATATATATATATATATATATATATACTATATATATATATATATATATATATATATATAATATGCTATATATATATATATATATATATATATATATATATATATATATATATATATATATATATATATTATTAATACCTACTTATATACCTACTTATTTAATAACAGGTAATTTAAACACCTAGTATTAAAGTATTAAATTATTATTATTTTATGCTCTCTAGCTTATGTCATGCAGATGTTCGATTTTAGGCTATATTCTCTATTAATATGATTTTTAAATAAATCTGTACACTGATAGTATATAATTTTAATGTTTTTCTTAACATCTATCATAATTTTTTTAAATAAATAATCATATTACTTACATTAGGAGCTTTGAAAAGTTTTGGGTTACTTTTCTTTTTTCGCTTTTTTTTTCATTGAAATATCCACTTCTACAGCCAGATACCGAGCTATTTCTACTGTATAGTTTTTTTTTTCACAATGCTCATTGTTATACTGCTAAAAATTCAACAAATTAACTATAATTTTAGCAAAAACAAACTTAAACCGTATAATAACAATGAAAATATAGTATCACTATCGATCGCAGTGCCTCTACTGTCAAACCGAGGAACTTGCTTAAAAGTGGGGACAGAAATTTCAAATATGCCCATTGCCGATAAACCTCCTTTTTTAAGCCCTCCATAAACCAAACGAAACCAAAACAAACCTAACCAAAGCAATCAAAACACGCCGTAAGCTAAAATGCGTCTGTTTACGAATCCCAATTGCCGAGTACTTTTCAAATCTTGCAAATTATTACTACAATATTATAATATTAGTACTACAAATTCCAAAAATATCTTATTAATAAATGAAAATGTATACTTTGCAAGAACTTTTTTTTGCGTGTCTATGTTTAGAAAAATTTCTAGAATGAAAAACAGAAACGTGTTTTCATGTAACATGGTTTCAGCTATTCTATAATTGAAAAACTGAAAAGTATGGTTAATTATTATTCTAAAAGTGTTAGAAAGTATAAATTTGTGAAAATTCTAAAAATTAAAATAAAAAGTAAATATTTTGATATCTTCAGAAGGTCTAACTTATATTATAATTTATTATTCCATCTAAAAAAAAATTTAGATGAGTCAACTACGGTAGGGAGCATAGTTTTATTCACAGGTTTTTCTAATGGGGTCATAATTGGGACTATTTCGGCTATAACGAAATCTTTTAAAGGTACATAATTATAATTTTAGAAAATGTTCATAAAACATTTAATCAAAAGTCGAGAAAAACGTGAACTGATTCAGGTTCATCTTTTCGAAAGAAAATCGAAAAAATGGTCCGATTTAAATAAAATTTGATATCTCTATAGATTGGACAGCGGCCAACTTGACCTTGTACGACACGTGTCACTGTGACAGTTAGTTTTGACGTAAGAAACCTCAAAAGTTGATGTCGTCTGATTGCGACCGAGCGACGGTGCACACCAATGACCTCTAAATTTCGATGTCATTGGTGCACACGATCCCACCATGTAAAGTTGGCTAAGACGTTTCGTTTACCTCTTTATCAGGGTGGGACTGAGGATTTGATATTGAAGAAAAATGTGGATCGATTGGAAACAAATTCGGCACGTGGATAGAGGTACCCGAATGGAGTCCTCTGACAAACAGATGGAAGCAAGAAGAAACTTCAAATACGCACACACTTTTTTTTAATATTACATTTTATTATACTAACAATTTTTTTTAAATATATTTTTACCAGAAAAATAAACGAAAACATTATCTATCCCAAATATATTTTTGTTTATTATTTTCTTAAACTTAATTTTCATTTGAAGACGCGAATTAATTCAAAAAAATCCATATGAGTTAGTCCGTCCCTGCATTGAATGGAATTTACGAGTCCTCCAGGATCTGGAATGGAACAGGGACGCGTCATCCAGCTTTGCGACGGCCGTTTTATGCAGATAAGCCCGTTTTAATTACCCAAGGAACTCGCAGTTACCGACAAAACGACCGGCAAAATAAACGAAACACAAGCTACATATTTGGCTTCGGAACTGGCTATCTCACCTTGCATTTTTTATATTTTCTTATATAATGTCTCTAATAGTTCGTTAAACAGTTGGATTGCAACCATTTTCATTTGTCATTTGATGAGTTAGTCAAAGATATTTGGCTAACTAAGGACCTACCGTTGATACTCTCCAATAAAAATATTAAAAAAGTAAAGTATGTTAAGTTAACTTCTCGTTTTTGCTGCTTGGAAATGACCTTTGATGACATTACCCATAAAATTTTCCATATAAAATGGTAGCAATCTTCATTTCCAAGCCATCTCTGACACCGTTTTTGTATCAATCATATTGTGTTACGAGCATATCAGTAAAAGCACCGTAATGCATATATAAATTCACCTTTAGCCAAATATATGAAACGTCAATATTTGACATTTCAACTATTTTATCAAAGTATTCCTTATTTTACCCATATATTTCAGGAGCTTACAGCTTACCAACGTAATTATAATCTGGTTTTACAACGGAATAGAGCCTTAAGCAGTTAATTATAATTATACCATACGATAAAAAAAAACGGCGTCACAGATGCCTTGGAAATGACGATCATTTTATATTTATATCTAAAATAAATGATGAATGTCGTCGATCTTCATTTAAAGCAAACTTTTTTCGCTCATACGGTATGTATTTACCATACACAGAAATATTTTTATAATATCTCCACAAGTCTGTGATATCACCAAGTGTCTCTGACTAAGTTGATATCACCGAAACACAAAACATCCACCTTTAGAACATGTTTTGTAATGGAAATGACCGGAAGTAAAAGCTATACTGGTGCGAACAAATACTAGAAGCGCTGCTACACTGATAAAAAAGAAAGACTTGAACTAAAGTCGTCATCGTTCTTGAAAAAAAAAATTTAGTGGCAAGAGAATTTATTTTAGCGTAAAAGAAAATATTTTGCCTGAAGAAAAACTCTCTTAACTGAAGGAAACTGGTTCTCTTGAAAAATTCGAGAATTTCTCTTGAATCTATTTTCATTCAATCAAGTGCAAGTTACTTTGTTTTAAGATAATAAGAAAAATACGCTAGGAAGTACTTCATTCAAGAAACATGGCCATTTTTCTAATAGTTAAATACTCTTTTGATGAAAAATAATAACGACACGCAAAGCCGATGACGAAGGACGGTATATACAATCAGTCGGCATTCCGATCAGTCGTACGTCGCATTTCATAGGTCGCACATCATAGTACGCACGCGTTTTGTTCCTTGGAATTTTCTAATTGGAATTTTGCAAAATTCGCTTTTTAAACGCATATCGTATAACAAATTAGTGGTCGTTATTAACATGCATTTGTCATTTTTTATGGACAAATTTTAAGATATATGGATTCTTTAAAGGAGTTTCTGAAAAAAATGGAAATTAGAGCATTTATTTGCTATATTTGAAAGTAAGAGACATTTACTTAATGCACCTGTTTAGATAATGCATGCGTGACTATAGATAGAATAAGAATATAGGTATCAATTTTTTTATGCAAATAATTACAAAAATTTTAGAATTTCAAGTCGTCGTATTAAAAAATTCAAAATGGGACCAAAGCTTATAATTTTAATAATTTATTTGCTTTACTTTGATTAATCGTGATGTAATATTTTTTTGTAATTTATAGAGTGATGAACCACCCCAAAAATACCAAGGAGTGAAGAAGCAGAAATAACTACTATCGAGGAAAATAATATCACTTTACTTACTACAGACCAGGAAGACCTAAATTTATCAGAAAATAATATACCTCGTAATATGCCTGTATATGATGTATAGACTTCTCTTAGATCTAAATAAATTTTAGTTGAGTCAATAGTATTCGTTATTGGTTTAAAAAAAGTGTCTCTTTAATCAAGAAATGTCCCTTTTCAATCAAGAATTTTTGCATGAATCAAAGAGACTATTGTTCTTGTAGCAAGAACTTCTTTGCATATTCATTTTGGGTCAAGAGTGAGATGCTTTGAACGGATAGATTATTCTATTCTCTAAAGTAATTTTTTGAAGCTTATGAAAAGATAGTTAATGCTTTGGGCAAAGAAACGTCGTTCTTGGCCCTATTGAAAAGCGCCAATCTTTTGGGTCAAAGTCATATTCATTTCGACTGAGACTGAGAGATCCTTTTTTTCAGTGTAGTCATTAAAAAGTTGACAAATATTCGTTTGTTTTTTAAATAGGTATGTCAATGGGCGCGTTCAGGGACGGTCAGCAGCTGAGTGGCTGAGTAAGCGATTTCCCTAAACGGTCTATTCTGACGAACAGCAACAGTCAGCCGCTGTGCAAAATTCTCAGCGGTAAATATTTAGGCTGAGACAAGTCAGCCTTAATCTATTTCCTTATCTGTGGTCAATTAATGTAAAATAACTTTAATTTTCTTAGTTTATTGTTTACTTTTTATGGTGTGTTGAAGTTTATGGTTAATTGTAGTTAATCGAATCCTTAAAAAATAGGAGATATTTGTTGTCAAAAAAGTTACAGAGCAGTAGGTTAATCTAAAACGTTCGAAAAAAGACAATAATTGTAAATAGAGATCGAAGAAGTTAAAGAAATAAAGAAAATTCAACTTGATTTCCATCTCAAGTTGAGTTTTCTAAATACAATGAAATTAAAAAAAATACTACTCTGAAAAAATCTAAATCAGGATAAATAACTTTTGATTGTAATTATACCGTCTGATCGAAAAAAAATTGTCCCCAATTGGCTTAGAAATGACGATCGATAATATTCCCTATATAAGTTTACTTATAAAATAAGAGCAATATAAACTTATAAAATAACAGCAATATTTACCTCCACATCACCCCTGACGTCGTTTTTTTTTATTGTAGGGTATATCTACACCTTCAGTAATTTTATTTGTACCATACCATTCAAAAAAAAAAAGGCGTAAAAGGTGCCAGTTCCTGTTATTTTAAGTTGTTTTGCTTAGGTATATAGGTAAAATTATTTATAAATTGATATTTTTTAGAAATTTAATGTTTAATACTGTATTGTCAAATAATATATTTCCATTTATTAAATGATCAGCCAGTAATATATATTTTTTTCAAAATAATTTTTATTCGATCGATTATAGACCGATTTGACGAAGACGATTTATTTATATTTCTCTCAAATTTTTATACTAGACAGAGAGCGCATGAGACAGGTACTCTTTCTTGTTCTTTCTGCTGCTTTGTGCCGTTTAGGGAATATCATAAGCTGCTGGTCAGCGAAATTCTACGCTGAATGTCAGCGGCTGTGTTCTCTGAACGTGCCCAATATTTTTATTTCGCTATTTTTTGTGAATATGCTATTGCTAATGTGTTTTATGAATATGTATGCTAATTTTGATGATTGTTTTACCTGCGATAGAAGTAGTGTTTGATTGGGACATACATAAATTTTTTTTTTTGTAACAAAATAGGTATATTAAAATTAAATTATTATGTTATATATAAATTAGTTTATAGGTATGTAAAATACATAATTTATAATAACATTAATGATTGTTTTATTTTTATAAATGTTTGATTGGGTATAGATATAATTTTTTTTATTGTAACAAAATAGGTATATTAAAATTAAATTATATGTTATATATAAATTAGGTACATTTTTTTGTAATTTTAATATATAATGTAATTTTAATTTACCTATTTACAATTAAAAAAATGTTTCTGTAATATTCAAAAAAAAATAAATATAGAGATCATCGAACAAACTAAAGGGGCGTTTCTTTTACTTCCATTTTATGAAATATAAGTCAAAATTATAAAGGGGGACGTTTTGTGCACCGAACATTAACTTGTATTCATTAAACTGGAGGCATATTTCTTCATTTTAGTATTGGTGGCGCTATCTTCGCGGCGTTTTTAGAACTTTACCTTTTAGAAATCTATATGCTATGTTTTACATAATTTCAAGGTTCAGTAACAGATGGCGCCACGTTTAAAATCTTTAGATATTTACTAAATTTAGATAAAATCATCTTTTATATAATGTGGAAAATACTGAGAAATGCAACAAGACTAGTAATTTCATTGAATTAATCCGAATTCTTTTCGTCTTTTTCCAATGTATCTTCTGCTTTCTGCAATATTGGAATTTCGTATGTCGGTATCTACATATCTTTCATTGTAAGAGGTCACTGTAGATGGAGCCTCCGGAGGTTTTGTAGCGTTGCCAGATGTACGCGATTTTCATTGGAATTATTAAATTTTATTATTGTCATCCTTTTCTCTCAAGTGTGAACTGAGAAAAAGGGAAAGTTCAATGATATGAACAATTTTTACTTGGCAACATCGTATTGACAGCGTCTGTTTGGTTGTATTTTTGTTTTATTTTGTTTTGATAGAGTTTAGAGTTGTAAGTTAAGTGTGTCTTTTTAATTAAAATCTTTATTATTTAGGTGAAAACAGTGTTTCTGGTTATATATAAATAAAAGGTAACAGTGGAAATCGCAATCTAGAATTAA
Source organism: Sitophilus oryzae (assembly GCF_002938485.1). Classification (NCBI taxonomy): domain Eukaryota; kingdom Metazoa; phylum Arthropoda; class Insecta; order Coleoptera; family Curculionidae; genus Sitophilus; species Sitophilus oryzae. The sequence goes on along the minus strand of NW_022146024.1, from coordinate 765,700 downwards.
CATATAAACCACATTAAAATTTAACTAAGTAGGCCATTAGAGATGAGCAGGAAATCGTAAACAACCTGCGACAGAGCCTGCGACCGCTTTTCATAGTAAACTGCGACTTGCGTGGAAACATCTATCTGCGGACTTAGGAATTTTACGCAACCAATATTACTTATGTAGACATGAATTAGGATTGATTGATATATTCACTTCTTTTCGGCCACTTCCTGTTTCATCGGAAATGACTACAACTTTTGATTTTTAAATGGCACCCACGGTATTTTTTTGCTTTATTCGATAGAAAATGACATTCTGAATATAATGACATATCATATTATGTTAACTTTGGACATTTTCGCTTAAAACAAAACTGTATTTTGAATTTCATTCTAGAGTACCATGGCTGCGTTAAAAACACTAATTTTTAATCAAAGGGCTTTGGAAAAATAGGTTTGTTCGTCTAATGTTTTTAGTGTCTTAGCCGCTTAAAATATGCCCAAATCGTATTTTTAATCATATCTCAATTTTTTCGCCATAGATTTTTTTAAACTATTCAAAATATTATTAAGTTTCACAAATTGTTTAAAATGACAAGCTTAAGAAAACGAATTTGTAATAAAAATATTTTTTTAAGTCTTTTCTAAACAATAAACGTCGGCTCCTAATAAATATAATATTATATTTACAATTTCAGATCAAAAAATTTTCTATGTCGTAGGTTTGACTTGGTTGACGTTGCGTTGGTTGTTTCTTTATTGATTTTTTTTTAGTTTAGCATATGCGTAATAATATGTTTCTTTTTACCAGGGATTAAAAATTCAGACGAACATGGAAGAGAAGAAATATGAAGAAAGAAGATACATCATAACTCAGGGTCAGAGAGCCGAAAAGCCATGGCTTTCGAAGGCCTACCAACAGGTTCTTGAAGCTGAAAGGCTGGGAATTTCTAGAAAAGTTCCACAGGCTGAAAGGCCTGGAAATTCAAGTGAAATTTCCCAAACTGCGTGGCAAGGAACTAGCCAATCTGTCAGAGTAAGTTCTCTAGAAGACGTGGACCTCATGACAGATGAAGAGATAAAAGCCGCAAAACTATCGGGCATCTCTAAAGCCAAAATCAAAAAACTGACAAAGCAAGGCTACGATTACATAGAGGCCAAAAAGGCCGTAATAAAGGCCAACTTTGTCAAGGTAGCTGAAAGAGCAAAAGGGGAACCGTCGAGGCATACAAAGGCCATGGCTAATCAGCAAAAATTACCGACCCAAAGCTCAAAAAGGCCGGGGTCAGATGGCCGACCCGAAAGCCAATACCAAGGCAAAAGACCAAAAACCGAAAGCGAAGCTACCGCTCTCGTTAAGATAGCGGCAGTACATGCAAGATTCCCGGAAGTGAATATGGAACTGGAAAAGCTGGAGGCAGTCCAAAAATCCATCTTAGCCGCGTATGAAGCAATTCAAGAAGGAGGGCCACAGGTACGCTTCCAGAAATTCACATATAAACCGGGTTTCCTAGAAATTACTTGTGCAGACTATACAAGTGCGACGTGGCTAAAGGAAATTATTCCAACTCTAAGACCATGGGAGGGAGCATCCCTTAAGGCACTGGAGGGGGAAGAAGCAACTATGTCCCACGTATGTATCGTCTTTATACCAGACGAAGACGGGGAGCGGCTTGAGATCAAGAGAATTCTCAATAGATTAAGGATTAGTAACCGCTGCCTGAAAACACATTTATGGAATGTCATGGAGAGCGAACCTATGGACAAAGGAGTCTTATGGACCTTCTCAGTGGACAAAGATTCAAGAGAAGAGCTTCATAAACTTGGAATGTCACCCTTCTTTGGGTTTGGGAAATTAACTTTCCGACCTATGTAAAGGAGGACAAAACATTGCTGCATAAGCTAGTGGCAATGTAGCAGGGGGTCAGTGTGGGGGTTCAGGAAGAGAAACAACCATCTATAGTACCATCCAACTCAAAAGGACACTTGTCTAGAAGCAGACTGGCTCTATCGAGGAAGGCGAGTCTTCTAAACCAGAACCTTTATGTTGAAGAGAGAAGGAAGTGTCCTGCAGGCAGGGTGCAAAAAATTATGATTTTTTAAAAAACATTCAAAAAATCGATTTTTTTAATTTTAATCAGATTTTTTTTATTTTAATCAATTTTCTATTTAAAGTCTTATCCTAAATGGCTAAATGTTTATAACTCTGTCCGATATTGACAATATTAACATTTCTACGGCGCGTGTCGTTTTTCCATATCCCGGTCACCGATATATTTTTTTCTGTAAACTTTGCCAATGCCCCTATTTCCGCAAAAAAAATCGCCCCTTTAGATCAAACGGACTGTTTTAGGAAATACTCATCACTGTCTTAAGTCGAGAATAAAATTAGTACCATCTACTGTTCAAAGTGCAAAGTACTTATTGCAAAACAAAATGTCGGTAGAAATTTGGAATGAAGTAGAAGATGAATTAGGGAAGACGGAAGTTAGCTTGATCAACATTCAGCTGTTTCAAAAAAGGTATAAAACAGCCTTGACTCTGGTTTATCTTTTGACATTGATTAGGCCTCTGCAATAAAAATATAACCTGACATCAGAAGAAACTAGTTCTGCACTAGAGATTGCGAATGAAATGTATTCAAATACCGGAGTTCTGGCACTTCACAGTCTCAAAATAAATTTCTGTCATTTAGAAGTGTAATGGATTCACACGAAATAACTTCAAAAATCGGTCCAACATTTTAATAGATGAATAGATATTAGGTATATGTGATATATGTTATATCTTTTACAATTATTATTCTTCGATCTATTAAAGTATTTAATCGTTAGGGTATTATAGGGTATATTTAATATACGAATACTTTTTTATAGCTTTATAGGAATAGTTTTTATAATTTTTACAGTTATCTTTCGATTTATCATAAGTTTTTAAACAAATTGCTTATTTTGATTGAAATCCATGATTAAAATTAAAAAAATCCGTTGATTTAAGTCAAGTTGATTTAAATCATTGCACCCGGCCTGCAGATGAGCCTTCGAAAGGAAGAAGAAATAAGATACATTATTAATCGGGGCCATAGAGAAACCAAAGCCGAGAAGTCATGGATCTTGAAGGCCTACAACAAGGTTCTTTAAGCTGAAAGCAGGCAGAGGATATCTAGAGAAATACCACAAGCCGAAAGACCATGAAATTCAAAAGCAATATCCCAAGCTGCAAGGCGAAGAACTACGCTACCAAAACCTTTACAATGAATAGAGAAAGAAAGCTCCTGCAGACGAGCCTTCAGAAAAGAAAATACATTATAAATCAGGGCCATAGAGAAACAAAAGCCAAAAGCCGTGGATCCGGAAGACAAGGTTCTTGACCTACAACAAGGTTCTTGAAGCTCAAAGGCAAAGGAAGCCGAGAAAAATTCTACAGGCCGGAAGGCTATGAAATTCAAAAGAGATTTCCCAAGGTGCAAGGCAAAGAACCCACCTATAACGTGGAATAGAGAAGAAAGAGTCCTGTAGACGAGCCTTCAGAAAAAATACATTATAAATCAGGGCCATAGAGAAACCAAAGCCAAACGCCGTGGATCTCGAAGGCATACAACAAGGTTCCTGAAGCTCAAAGGCAGAGGACGCTAGAGAAATTCCAAAGGCCATGAAATTCAAAAGAGATTGCAAGGCAAAGAATTCATAATTATTTTATTTTATTATTTAATTCATAATTAATTAATTGATAAAGTAATATTAACTTTATAAAACAAATTAATGCTAAAAATATTTATCATTTAACAATTTTGTTTTATAAATAAAGAATTTTGTTTCGTCAAACCACATAGAAAGACATTAACAGAATATGATAATAAATTTCATGTTTTAGTGTAGGAATTTTTTTAATTAAAACCAAGAAAATTATATTTTCTCTGTAGCAGTTGCATATCAGCAGATTTAGAAGAGCATCTAAATAATATAGTTGTTAACTAGCTCCAATCTGTTATTTATGTATTTCAATTCCGTGCCAATTTGCAGTAAAGTAAATATTATACACCGTATGATCGAAAAAAACGGCATTTAAGATGGCTGGGGTATGACAATAGATGATAATTTTGGAGAAGTCAAGCCCTAATTAACCTTTTAACTTATTTTAACGTTTACTAAAAATTAACATATAAATCTTGTCAAAAATTAACGCTAATTATACAAAGATGAAAAAAGATAAGATATTTCAACACACAAATCTAATTCCAAAAAACTGTTTTCTCAAATTTTAAACAACACCATTTAAACATTATTTTTACTCAATACAAAAATAAATTACAATCTAAATTACAAACTTTAATGGCAGTAAACGCCATTAAACAATAAAGAAGAGTATGGGACAAGTAAACGACGTCTAGCGTTTAACCTCGCCAAAATTACCAATTGTCATTCTCCAGCCATCTTTGATGCTGTTTTTTTTCCTCGATCATATGGTATTATATACTTCATGAATTCGGAACTATTATTATACCAATAATACCCAATTTGACACCACCCTTAAGAAATACATGTATATTGTACGTACTGTGGAGTGATTTTTATAACATTTTAATTTTTGAATTAGTACTTATAGAACTGGAATTTTTAATTAATAAATACTACAAGAGGTTTTCATATGAAATAAATTGATCATATTAATAATTCTTTTATTAAAAAATATGGCAAATACAAATTAATTTAAACATGATGGTATGACAATGCTGTAGAGGGTATAAATGACTTAAGTACAAAATAATTTGGTGTTTACTTCTTGTAAAATATGTTGGTTTTCCATAAAAAGTCAATTATACATTTCATCTGAGATGCTAGGCAAATATATTTTAATCTTAATTTATATAAATACATTCACCTGGCATAGAGTGTACTATTAGAGAAAATTTATTCTAAATTCTTACTTTGTAAATAACTTGTAGAGTTTTTTTTCGCACTTATTCATTTACACTCTGTATTATTTTAATAATCCATCAACTTTAGAGCAGTCTCTATGCATCTCCATTTTGTGGGAAGATAAAAAGGTTCAAAAACGTGAGGGAATGGCGTATCAGGTCCTGTCACTCTAGCCACAGGTGCTTCCAAATTTAAGAAACAATGATCCTAAAAGTAAAATATATTGTACCGTATGATCGAAAAAAAAACGGCGTCCAGTTGGCTGGGAAATGACGATCGATGACATTTTCCCATATAAATTTACATATAAAATGACAGCGATCTTCATTTCATAGCCATCTCTGACGCCGTTTTTATTCGATCATGCGGTACTATATTGTATATATGGACTATTCTAGTGAAGTGATTCATGGTTGTCGAGAGACTAAGTAAATGTAGAGACGGCAATGACAACTTTTCTCCGAGACTGATACACTTATTTTATTTATAACCACACCGGCATTTTTTTCGAAAGGAAAGCTAGAATTTTATTTTAATATAAAATGCAGTAAAAATGTCAAAATGTGGTATTCTTTGTTATGAAGTACGATACGCTGGGTGAGTCTCAAATCATCATCATCATCATCATTTTAAGCTTATTCAACTCTTTCCAATTATAGTGTAGCCATTGATGGCTATGCGGGCCCAAATTATCCCTACTAATTTCCTAATTTCCTAGTGTCATGATCCCATCTCAGGTTTGGTCTTCTTAGTCTCTTAATTAGTGTATTAGTTGTCACAAATATATATATTCTTCTACTGTTTCCAGTATTATGTTATTTATTAGGATGTCTTTTCTGTCTACAAATTCGTTATACATTTAGTTCGTTAATTTGTGCTTGTAGTTCTTCAGCACTATTGGCAATTAGGATTGTCATGAGCGAATCTTAGATGGTTAAGATATTCTCCATCTATTTGGAATGTCCTATTATGTCCTTTGTTAGTCCATTTCAGTTGACTGAAGATTTTTTCTAGTGTTGCGGTAAACAGCTTTGGGGATATTGCGGCTCCCTGTCGCACTCCTTTGCCAATTGGGATCTCTGGGGTTGCTTTATATATCATTACTCCTTCTTTGTTTTTTTTGTTTCTTGACCTGTCAATAACCTGCTTCTTTAGGGCTTCTATTATTTCTTAGGATATATCGAGTCCAAATTCTTGTTCGTACTAAATCACCAAAATACAGCAAAACACTTTACTTTTGCACTGAACGCGCGTTTCGTTAACTATATTAGCACATCATCAGTAGATGATTAAAACTCAATAATTATAATAAGAGTTTTAATCATCTGCTGATAATGCAACGCGTGTCTAGTACAAAAGTAAAATGTTTTGGTGTATCGTGGTGATTTAGTGTTTTATTTTATGTGTGTTGATGTTTTATTTTGATGATGTTGTGTATTTTACAATACAGTATGAAATAAAATAGGTTCATTACATTCAGCTAAATGATAATCGGCAAAAAAGAATAATTTTACCTGAATTGTTGCAGCAATTTCAGCTCCAAAACCGGATGTTAGAGGTGCCTCGTGTGCTACTAGCACCCTTCCAGTTTTACATACAGACTGAAACAAGACGATTTTTATCATTTCGGGTGATAATTTATTTCTGTTTTAGGGGTATTTAGACGAATTATTTACCCTGCAAACAGTATCTTGATCCCAAGGCAAAATCGATACCAAATCTATGACCTCGCAAGAGATTTTATATTCTTTTTCTAGTATTTCGGCTGTTTCCGACAAAACGTGCACCTGTGTACCCCAACCTATCATAGTAATATCCTTTCCTGAAAAAGAAAACAATCTCGTTTTGACTTATTGAAGTCTCAAAGTCATGGAATAAAAATACTAAGGAAGAAGCGTAATACTGTTTTTATGTTCATGCATTAGACGCAGAAGCTACGTCAGGGAAATACTAAACATAACATAATTAAAATATGTAAGTTATTATAATTATTTAATAACAAAAATACAGATGCGCTAATGAAGAGTCAACTTTGATCAATTTTTCTGACAGGTAGAGGTAAAGATAGGTAAGTATAAAAATTAAATAAAGGCGAAAGTGCAAGAAAAAAGAATGATAAAAAGTTAATTCTAAATCAATTTCATAGCATTATAATATATAATTACTTGAACGTAAAAGAAACTCAGAAAAGGCCAAACGCTCTTTTACTAATTTACTGACAGCTCAACTCTTTTTGGTATGTAGTGTTTTACTGTTTTGGCTCCCTATTTAGGTATAAAGGCATTTTTAAGTAAAAGAAACAGTAAAAATAGTAAAACAGACAATAAAAACAATAAAAAATCAGAAAAGCCAGTAAAAAGCCGCTGTCTGTCTCAAGTGTACCCATCCCTAGCCAAAATCTAACTGAGTTGATGGTAAATACCTTCCTTGAGAATATCTGCTTTTCCTAATGGCAATTGATAATCCGCAACAGGAACTTCTTCAACAGCCGCTCTGTACAGTGCTTTGGGTTCAAATACCAAGCAAGGATCTGGATCTCTAATACAGCTTAACAGCAAACCTTTGGCTTTGATTGGACCCCTGGGAATTACTACCTAACAGTACAAAAATAGTTTTTATTATTTTAGGTATAGGAACATGATATATCGTTGAAAAGCAAATTTACTTGTTTTTTGTAAAATCTTATATTTTTGTAAAATCCTTATATATTGTAAGTGTCTACATCGCCGTAAATAACCCTATATGTTTAATGGATTCAAATAAATAAATAAATAATGACTGATTACCTTTAAACCTGGTGTGTGAGCAAAATAAGCTTCTGGACTTTGAGAGTGGTAAAGTCCTCCGTGGCCCACAGCTCCACATGGGGCTCTTATTGTTAATTTTCCACAATCGAATTGATCCCCACTTCTGTATCTGTACTTGGCTGCTTCGTTCACTAACTAGAGATGATGTGATCATTATAATAGTGGTTAAGTCAAAATACAGTGTGTTATATATTTGAATTATAGCCAAATACACTTTTATGTTTTTGTATATAGGTATAGGAATGTTAAATATTTCTTATAGTTGTACAGTGTAGAATAAACAACGGTCAGAGCAACATCGTGTTTGTTTGATTCTTCCGGAAATTATTTAAATTAATAATTTACTGGACAGAACACAGTGTTTGCAAAAAGTCTCCATTAAATGACAGGTTTTATTTAAAATGTCGAAAAGCATTTCGTACCTTATTTATTAAAATTTTGAAAGTTGTTGTCTAAGAAGTTTGTTTAGTTTTTCATATAGACATATTCAATTAGTTTTGGTCTTTTTTTACTTTGTATAAAAGTATTTTACTTGATCAAAGGCTGGGAAAATATAATCGGCGAACTGAATTTCGGCGATGGCTGTGGATCCGGCAGCAGCTGCTCCTATACCAAATCCTGCAATTCCCTGTTCGCAGAGTGGAGTGTTAAAGACCCTACTCTTTCCGTACTTCTTTTGCAAATCTAATGTACACCTAAAGAAAAAAAAGATTAGTTTTAAAACAAAACAAACAAAAATTAAGTAACATATTTAAGTTATTTGAAAAATTGTCCCGCTTTACTCTTGAAAAATTTTTATAGTTTTGAAACTCCCCGATACGAAGTGAAATTCTTGAATATTGACTAGAATATTTAGAGTTTAGAATGCAGAATGAGTGGGAGTGGGGATGAAGTTAATCATTGCGACCTTAAAGATATATTGTGTCCCTCTTCTTTGAGTTATAACTCATCATACAGTCTATAACTGATCATACATTAAGATTTTCCTGTTGTAGAGAGGACAGGGTATTTCCCATTCTCCTCTGGCAACAGATATTCTTCCTCTGAGGGTATACAATAACCTTTCACGGTTGGGGTTTGGCCCTCCGTGCCCTTCACAGTCGTGGAGCTTGTCTCCGAATGAGGTAGCCGTGAGGTGGAGGCCGGATGATCTGTCTTCCACCATTTTATTATTTGTATTTATTTAGAGTTTAACAGAATGCAGAAACTTTTGTCAATAATAATAATAATAATATCTGAGAAATATAAAACATACAATTTCCAGATTTTTCCATTATTTCAAGATATTTTTGGACACACTGTATGTAGGGTGTTCCTTAATGACATGCCAATATTTAAGGAGGTGATTTTTTGGATCCACTTTAAGGAAACAATTTCAAATAAATGTATGTATTAAATATTTAACCTTCTAAAAATGTTATAGTAGCTCTGATGTTATTATAGATACTTCATAAATGATTTTTATGTATCAAAAAAAGAATTTGTTGTTATCTCTCAATTTCCATCCAGCCGATACAACAACGATTTCCACACAGTCACCGAATCAAATTTTTAGCGATATGACCCTTGAAGTAATATGACTTTAATTTTTTTGCATAAATTTTCGTCGGATAAAAAAAAAAAATCGAGAGATAAAAATTGTTTAGAAGTGAATGAGAGTTTTTGAAAATAATGTTGTTTTTAAGAGAAGTCAGTGGCGTACCATTTGTTTTTCTTCAAAATATTTTATGTAAAATCCATATAAAGGCCACTGGTTGAAATAAATAAAATTGTTTGAACATAAAAAAGGCATTTTGATACATAGAAAACCTGTATCAAGTTACATAAAAATATTTATAATAACATCGGAGTTATTATGAAGAAGAAATTGGGGAATTTTACCGCCCTGTATCCCAAAAGTTAAGGTGTTTACGTCATACATTCATATATTTTTTTCATAGAATAAGTCCAAGAATCACCCTCTTAAATATTAATACCATAAAATTAAAAATATTTTTTCTCAACTTTCAAACTACACTATTTAAAAAATCATTTTTACTCAATATAAAAATAAGTTACAACCTTTTTAAGGCCATCTGGCAGTAAGGGCCATCAAAATTAAAGAAGAGTATGGGCCAAGTAAATATCGTCTAGGGTTCGACCATGCCAAAATTACCATGAAAGATATTCACTAGTCATTTTCGACGCCGGTTTTTTTTCGATCGTATGGAATTAGCATGTCATCATGGAACACCCTGTATAGTATTTTAACTTACCGAAAAACTCCACCAAACCCAACGTCCTCTCCAAAAACTATAGCTTTCTGATCGGTTTTCAGAGCCGTATCCAAAGCATTGTTGATAGCTTGGAACATGTTCATTTTCGTTCTTTCTCCTTCAAAACAAAACAAATTTACAAAACAGCATATTAAAAGCAATTTTTTAAATAAACACCTTACCATTGATTGCAGGTTTAGGGTCAGGATTATAAACAAAATGACTACATCTTACGATCCTCACATCACTCACAAAAAGGTTTTTTAAAACATTTGGTAGTAAAGAACTTTTACTTAAAGACATTTTGTATCTTGTTTAATACATTTCACTGTTTACTTTTTGAATGAAATGGTGAAATACGAGACACAAATAAAATGAATGCGATAAGTCGTGAATAATTAAACTTAGATGTCTATCGCGTTTTTATTTGAACAAGATGCGTTTTTGTAGCAATAACTCTTTTCTACAATAACATTTCTTTTATTGCTGTAAATATTGATATATCTAATTATGTAGATCTATTATAATTTAGCAACAATTTTGATTTATTATACGATATAATAACAGTGTATATTAGCGTTCAAAATTATGGCACTGGGTACTATATCTCTCTATTCTTATCGCCTTTTGACCTCACTTTAAATATTTTTGAATTATTTTGTAACTATTAAATCCTCATTAAATGTTTCTTTTATCTAGATGAAGTAATAATTATTGCTATTATCATTGCATATATACGACACAGAATATTGTAAGCAAGCATTAGAAATAAAATAACAATATTACAAAAATAATATTTCGTTTATTAAACTTATATAGCTAAATAAATAACTAAATATAAAAATAGTACTATAAATAAAAGTAATGTGTAATGTAACTCGAATATTTAGTTCACTATAATTATTATTGAGTGGTGCTTTCTTCAGATAATTCCTCTATAGGGCTTGGGACATCTACTCGATAATTTCTTTGGAAATTATCGTTAGATTTTTCAGTCTTCAGTTCAGCAATCTATACAAAAAATATATCATAAAAATTACAAAGTCTTGTTAATTATTTTATTTTAGTTTCTTATAATGCTTATTAAATTCCCATTTTTACAATCCAGTGTTCTGAAAATGCTCCGTATTTGTAAAAATACATTTAAAAAAATCGTGGATATACCGGGTGCGTCTCAAAAGTGGCTCACCGTTATAATTTTTTTATTTTTTCAGATAAAACGACGAGATTTTGTATATGTTACTAGTATATGACATAAATTAGGATTGATTGATATACTCAATTGTTTTCGGTCACTTCCGGTTTCACCGGAAATGACTTTTTTTGATTTGATGACAACTTTTGATTTTTAAATGGCACCCTCGGTATTTTTTTACTTTATTCGATAGAAAATGATACTCTGAATTGAATAACATATCATATGTCAACTTTTGTTATTTTCGCATATATGGCTTATTTGAAATTATAACATAAGGCTACTTCTCTTGAACTTACGATCGAAATACTTTTGGAAAATACAAAGTTTTGCCTTCCTAATTTTCATTCTAAAAAGATATAATTGGTATCATTGAATAAATATTTCTTAAAAAGAACGAAAAGTTAGGCATCAAAACTTGTATTATTTCCTAAATTCGTTCATAAGAAGTAGTTTTATCTAGCACAAGATGTATATACGAAGCAAAATACATACGTATACACGCGGTAGTCATAACTGCAATGTGTAAACATAGTTTAAGCGTAATACACAAGCACTGTGTATCCTACGGCACACTGTATATCCCTTACTTTGTGTATACGTAAATGCTATACTGTGGCTATCTTGTGAGGCGGACGTTTAACCTTTGTGCATACGTGTTGAACTACAATGTGTAAAGGTAGTATATTTACATCGGGGGAATTGTGTCACCCTGTGTCTACATCTAATAATGTAAACACACCGTAAATGTGATTTGATGTGCTGTATGGGATGCGGTTCATAACGATAATTTGACTAGAAATACCAAAAGTGTGGTTATGAGCCACTAATGAGCCACCCTTGTTCCATTTGAAAAAAATTAAGACAATTAAAAATACTAAATATTCATCATCATTTCAATATATAAAAAATATTATATAAAAAAGTAAAATACACAAAATATTCATCACTTTTGAGACGCACCCGGTATAAAGTGATTCTAATGATTTTTTACATTAAAATGTTATTTTTTTGTAATGGACTGCTTTATACAGGATGGCGCACCTCATTCGCCTCGGTTGATTATACGAAAACGGAAAGATGTAGAAGCAAAATATTTTATGGGTATATGTGGGAAGGCGATGTGCATAATTTAAAATTATTTTGAAATATACAGGATGTGTCTATAACTAATATCCATGCCAAAGTTATATTTTTTCTTACGGAACACCTGGTATTTTATTTAATTTTTGGGTTCTTGGGCATAAAATAAGGCATTTATTATAAGAATTTAATATGTTTAAATGCCTTGGTTTTTGAAATATTTGAATATGTATACAATAATAAAAAAGTTTATCAATACTTTGTACAGGGTGGGTCAAATTCGACGCTTTTAAATGGAAACAACCTTTTCTATAGGAGATAGACAAAAACTAATATCGGTATCTGGAGCTCAATTTTTGTCAAAAACATGATGGTGAAAACCGCATACCGATATCTGTTACCGTTTCGGAGTTACAAAAATATGCATTTTTAACAAATCGCTGTAACTTTTTTGCTATGAAAAATTTTGTATTTTTATGAAAACATTTCTAAAGCACCTTTTTACGTAGAATTTAATGGTTTAAGTATAATTTTTTTAAAATTAATAATTTAAGAATTATCAACAGAAAATTTGATTTTTTATATGGGACACCCTGTATATTTTAATTTATTGAAAAAATTAAATTTGCCTTTCAAAAAATATAACACACTTGATATTTTGCTCGATTCCTCTTCGAGATATAGAGTATATAAAAAATTCGCCCCTTTAAATAAGTAGGCTTTCAACGGCACCGGTTGTAATGCAAAAAAATTCTAGCTGTGAGCATCAATTAAAACGAAAATAATATTTGCTATGAGAGATGCAGAATTTTATAACAATTTAAAATATATTTAACCAACATCAACACATTTAAACTATATCTATTAACAATAAAAATAAATAGCAAAGGGGGTGAAAGATACCCTCTCATAACTGCTAACTATTTCTAATTCTTGTCTAGATTATACGGAAGAATAAGGCACCTTTATTCTTCCGCAAATACATATATCCGTAGGATTAGATCCATGGGCACTAAGCACAGGCACTAAGTCAGGCGGCCTCGACGACCAACAGCTGAGATCTTGGTTAGCTATTCAATTATTCTTGAAATTGGCTGCAAAAATTGGCTGATAACTTCAGCGTTCAGAGGCGGTGCGTCCGTCGCGTCGGCTTGCTGGAAAAATATGTTTTCGAGTTCCATTAAGGGCATATCATCAATAAGGGGTCCAAAGCCTACTAGTTAACAGTGGCGAAGTTTTAAAAATTCTGTATTTCGAAGGGGATTATAACAAAATATCAAGTGTGCTATATTTTTGGAAAGGTAATTTTAAATTCTTTTCAGTTAATTAAAAATATAGAGGGTGTCCCAAATAAAAAAACAATTTTTCTGTTGATAACTCTTAAATTATTAATTTTAAAAAAACTTATACTTAAACCATTAAATTCTACGTAAAAAGGTGCTTTGGAAATGTTTTCAAAGAAATACAAAATTTTCCATAGCAAAAAAGTTACAGCGACTTGTTAAAAATGCACATTTTTGAAAAACACCCCGTAACTCCAAAATGGTAACAGATATTGATGTGCGGTTTTCACCATCATGTTTTTGATGAAAATTGAGCTCCAGACACCGATATTAGTTTTCGTCTATCTCCTATAGAAAAGGGTGTTTCCATTTAAAAGCGTCGAATTTGACCCACCCTGTACAATACTTTTCAGAATTAATTCTTGTGCTGACTTTCAAGCCAGAGAAATAAATTTTACTAAAAAATTTGAGTGCTTCCTTATACGTATACAGGGGTATCAAAAATTGCTGGTGTATTTAAATTGGTAAATTGGTATTTAACTGGTTCTTTTATAGAAAATCCAATATATCTACTAGTCATCGTAATATAAATCAAAGAACAGCTTCTTTATTTTTCTTGATAAAATAATAAATACTTATTAAACTATTGTAGGTTACTATTGTATTTTTTTAACAATTATTACCACAGATTAACGTGTCATTACCTCTTTCAACAAGAGCTTTTCTTTGGCAGCAGCACCGTGCAACAGAGCTTTTACTTTATCCAACAAATGCGATTTTTTCTCCAGTTCATTTTTAACCTGTTCCAATTGAATTCTGAACTGTTCAGATTGGTCTCGCTGACTCATCATGCCTGTTTTAGCTTCAACTCGCCTCTTACTAATTTGAGTTTGTAAATCCTGGATCTTTTGCAAACTTTCGGCGTGTTGCTCTTTCAATCTGGCATAATCTCGCTTCAGTTTGTCAGCTGATGACTTAAATAAAAAAAAAATAATTGTTCTGAAAAATCTTAAGCTTTCGATATTTCGCAATCCGTTGTCCGACGATATGATAATACGATATTAATTATATTGATAATAAAAAAATAAAAAAAAAAATTGGTTTGGTTTGGTTTGGTTAACCCTGCTTTAACCAATCGAAGTCTTTACATTCAACCAATAAAATTATTATCGTATCATCGCATCGGACAACGGATGTATGAAAATCAAACTTTAGTAAGCCAGTTATTTTTGTCGGTTTTTTACTAATTAAAAAAAAAAAAAAAACATGTGTTTATTTTTTTTTTAATTAAAGTGTTATATACAGGGTGGCTCATTAATGCGAGTGAAGTCTTGCATGATTTTAGAAGATGTATATGTATATCCTAAAATATTTTTATTTTACACAGGATTATCCTAAAAAAGTTATCACAAAGTTGTGAGTCTTTAAATTGCTATCTCCAATTTTATTTACATAAATAGATATAATAGGTACATTTTTTATTTGAAGTTAATATACATTTTGTCACGCTATTTATTTACTGAAGCTTTGGTTAAAATAGTATATCTATAACTTTTTTCACTTTTTTTTTTTTTTTTTTATTATCATTTTTTAGATATGATTATTTTTTAGGGTTCCGTACCCAAAGGAGCAATACGTAACTGGAACGAAGCACACTGAT
>NW_022146024.1:740187-749844 GCF_002938485.1 Sitophilus oryzae | reverse complement strand
AAACTTTTGTACAAGAGAAAATTATCGTCTGTAATAAAATGTACATGTATTCATTATTTTATACAGGTGCTAAATTCGAGGTACGAGCAATTGGTATCTCGGTAATCGTAATAGATACGAACATGGTTTAAATTGGGGCAAAGTTGCGCATTTTGGGATGTTCACCAAAATGCCTCAAAAAAGTTTTAAAAATTTTCAAGGATTCGTTGAGTTTTTGAAAAAAAAAAACGGATTTTTTGAAAATCAATTTTAAATTTATTTTCTGTCGTTGGCTTTTTATAGAAAATCAAAAAACTTAATTGTACTTCTCTTGGCATTTAGTTAAGCGCTCTCATTTCTCACATAGCTATAGTTCTGCTTCTCATACCGTTTGATATTTTTTCAAATTAGCTGATGAATTTGTGGGATACAGAGGCCAGTCCACTATAATTTTTTAAATACGACACTCTGCAACTTTTATCTCTTTTTTATTCTGAGTTACAGATAGATATCCCACTTTTATTTTTATTCTGGTTTCGGAATTTTTGTGGGCACAATTGTATTTTAAACTATTTTTTTTTTTTTTTTTTTTTTTTTTTTTTTTTTTTTTTTTTTTGTTGTTTTACATATTTGATAAAATCAAAAACTTAGTAATGACGTGGGGGTAAAACATTGAATACGGAACATTCAAATTGCAATAAAATAATATAAAATAAATATATTGTTTTTTTTTTTTTTTTTTTTTTATTTCAGATTTTGATTGATTTTACAATAAAGAGTACATAAAATGGCTTTCCCGGAAGATCTATTTCCAAGAAACCATATAATTCAAATTGAACGAAAATAAATCTTGTTGTCGGCCATAGGAGGAGTATTATCCCTTTTCGGAACGTGTTAGAAGCACTAGAAACTATTACGTAGAAGTTCTATTAGATTGGGCCATTCATAACGAACGATTTAATATTATGCAAGATTTACTTAGTCCATGCCACACTAAGACTTTCAATTCACAGTTAAAAAAGTTAAAAATTTAATATCTTTAATTGCTGACCTGGATATTATTATTGATCTTTCAATTGGCTCATTTTTCCTTATTCATGTTCTAATTAGCGCTTATCAATATTGTTGTGATGAATATAAGCAGATTTAAATTTTAAAAACCCAGAGTCGGACTTAAAATTATTTTAATTAACTACATTAAATCATCTACACAAAGAAATCCTTCATGGGTATTTCGCCACTGCACTGCCAGAAAAATCTAACGGAATAAAATATTTTATTTTTTGTAAACACTTCTCGTTAACCTAAACGGACACTGCCTGTCAGAAGTTATGTGTTTCACAGTAATAATATTGACTAACAAAGAAAAAAAATGCTTAACGTTTCGGAAAGTTTATCTCTTTCCGTCGTCGGAAGCAAAAAAATACAAAGAATAAAGAAAAAAAAACTATTTAAAATATTTAAAAAAGAAGAATGAAATTATTGAGCAAACCCACAGTAAGATTAAAATATTTAAATTCAAATATTCGAGAACACTTTTTTACTTTTTTTTTAAACAGATACGTCTACAAGAAACCGTTGACGTTCTGTTAAAATGACATTATTATCTTGCAGTGCAGTGGCGAAATACCCATAAAGGATTTTTTTGGAGAGATGAATCCGCCACATAGGTATAGACATTTTTTAATAATTAAGTAGTTTTGTTGTTAAGGTACCCAAAACAAAAAAAATATATAAGTGTGACATATCATTGTACTCGGGAGATTGAGTTCTTTCAAAATCTGAAATAAAAAATGCAGGTCCGTATTTAAAAAATATGAGTTGGCTTCTGTATCTCACAAATTATCAGCTAATTTGAACATCTAAAAATAGTATCAGATAGCCATAATAAAGTGGCTATGAGAATGTGGAATTAGTTTTTTGATTTTCTAGAAAATAACGACAGGAAAAAATAAAATTGATTTAAAAAAAATCCGTGTTTTCGAAAAAACTCAGCAATCCTTGAAATTTTTAAAACTTTTTTGATGGCATCTTGGTGAACATCTCAAGGCGCAACTTTGCCCCAATTTAACCATCTTCGTATCTATTACGGTTTCCAAGATACCAATGCTCGTACCGCGAATTTGTAGCACCCTGTATAGATTATAAAGATATATTCAAATCAGTAATATACTTGTAAATTCGCATTTGCCCATTTTGATTATATTTAAATTGGTTATATTAATTTAATATGTTAGTAGAGAATAATATGAATAATATGAAAAGATAACTCAATTTTTTTTATAAATAACATAAAGTAATTAACGTAAATAACTAGATATGTGAATTATACACACAACCAAACTTATATGGAATCACTCTTTATTTCTGACTAAATTTCTTATAAGGAAAAAATTGGTATACAACTTTGAAATAAGGATTTTTTTTGAAAATAAATATGATAATAAAGTGAATTTTGTATTCAGTAGTAAAATCAAGATTGTCTGGTAATTTTTGATTCGATCCATAAACAAAATCAACAGATATACGAGGTGGAAGAATTATTGCTCTCATTGAACAAGGAATACCTCAAAGAGACGGATCCCACAGTTATCTCGGCAAAATAAAATTGAGCCGCTAAATTGGTGTCTTCAACATCAAAACTGGAGAATTGTCAAAATGTTCTTTTTTCGGATACGACCAGAATAGGCCTAAAATCAGATGACTCCAGGCTGCCAAATGTGTACCAAGACATAAAGGAGGAACAGTAATGTTCTGGGGAGATATTATGTTGAGAGCAAAAACTCCCTTGTTACCACTTCAGCAAAGTTTAACGAGTTGGAGGTATGTTGATTTAGTGCTAAAACCAATTGTTAGGCTTTGGAGAGCTGCAGTTAGGGATAATTTTAACTTTATGCACGATAATGCACCTCCCCATACCAGCAAAGTGGCTAGAAAATGTCTTGAAATGGAAGGTGTAGCATAGTTTTGGACTGGCCTGCATGTTCACAAGATAAACCCTATCCAACACTTATGGGACCAGCTCAAAAGAAGGGTTAGAACTCGTCTAAACCATCCAGAAAATCTTGCACACCTTATTGATGCAACATTACCAGAATGGGAAAACATACCCCAAGACAACGTTGATAATTTAATAAGAAGCATGGCAGCACGGATAGAAGCTTGACCAAAGGCTGGAGATGGCAATACAAATATTTAAAGTTTATCAATTTTCTTTTTGTTTTTGCTCTTTGACCATTTTGACCCAATTTAAATCTCATTTCGTTTCAGAAACCAAAAAAAATAACATCGTGTTTATTTTGAAAACTCATTATTTTTTTTATTGCTACATGGATTTCGTTAAAATCTTTGGTAAGAACTGCGTTTCACGTAGATTATGAAAAATAATAGATAATTATAAGTTTGGTTGTGTTTATATTAATCAATTCGTGTGTGTGTATGTGTGTATTTTAAGTAAAAAAATATTTATTCTGTTAAATTTCCAAAGTAAATATGATTTAACATGAGTGGCCCAATCACTCTAAAATACTCTCTAAATATATTGTTTAAATATAAGCAATTATCAACTTAACATTATTAAAATTAATTGTTACTTTGAGTAAATTGTTTAATAATAATTCAAAACGATAGATCAATTCTATCCACCTAACGGTAAATCATTATATTAAAAATACAAAAATTATTAACTGTATTAGTACGATAAGTTCAAAGTAGAGTAAAAATGACTCGTGTTTCTATCTCATTATATTCATTTACTATTATGAATATTCGTACGTCAAAAATGGTACATTTTTGGCTTTCAAATTAATTGATAAATTAAAAATAAATAATTATTAAATTTAATGAAATGCATTAATAACAAGAAACACTGAAGTATAAAATATGATAATTTTACAATTAACTTTTTACCTACCATAAACGCCATATACGTGTTGCTTAAAGAATTTTGTAATTCCTGCAGCGTGAAACAATAAAATCAAGCATATATTTATTTTTGTCTTAATACTAAAATGACTAAATACATATTTATATATAAAAGTACCTTTTGGTTCTGAATTTGTCGATATCTTCACTCGATACTCTTGACTTCCTTGATCGTTGTACGCCTTCAAAATATAAACCTTCTCCGTATCCTGTTTGCCTATTCTCGCTATTCTTAAGACGGCCAGATATCTACCATTTCCCTATAAACGTCATTATTTTAGTATCATGGTAAGAAATAAGTTTTCTAAACAATTTACCAATTCTCTTGCAAATTCAGCCTCCATAATACCGGTGTTGTCATGACTACCTTCCCTGATCCTTTGCCCGTCAACGGTCCATTCGAAACTAGGCCTGGGATTAGCTTCCACTGTTACGTTGATTTCGCCTGTTTTTCCAATTCCGTAATCGTAAGCCTCAATTGTTTGTCCTTGGGGTAATGGAGCATCTAAAATCAATAGATAACGTCATATCTGTAGGTATTGTAAAACGTCCATGTAAAAAAACGTGCACATATTTGAAGAGAGACTTCTTACTAAGAGTTAATAAACTGAGGGATTTGAAGGACATGTTTGAAAAAATGTAGTTTGAAATGTTGAAAAGGTAATAAATAATTTGATTCACTTTCACAAAATGTGTATTAAAATGTCCGTCTGAGGACGGTTTTGGTTCCAATCGACCCATAATTAAGAGAAAAATCCTGATGATTTCGTTCATTTAGAAGCATCGGTTCGAAACGTCGAGGACGTCATCCTGTAGCCAGTCCCCAATTATGCCGATCGACCCACATTTTTCTTCAATATCAAATCGTTAGTTCTACTCTGACCAAGATGTAAACGACACGTCGTACCCAATGTACGATAGCTCGCATAGTCTACCCACCTCCTCTCCATAGTCACCAACCCCCCTTTGGTTGCGATCGGACCACATCAACTTTTGACGTTTCTTACGTCAAAACTAACTGTCACAGTGACATGTACACGGCCAAGTTGGCCATGGTCCAATCTATCGAAATATCAAATTTCATTTAAATCGGACTATATAAATTTTGTGGCTAGCTGACATTTTTATTAAAGAAATTTTGAACTTTGCCGGCGAATCAATATTAATTTGTTTCTCTGTAATTTTTCATATGAAATTGGTGGATATCGTTACACTAGTACTGGTACAAATAACAGACGCTTACATTTAATATCCAGCCTCCTTTTAGATTCGCCCACTTGTCCCGGATATGCTGGATGGTAAGCAACACATCTAAGGAACTTTCCATTGTCGGATGCCCTCAGTTTTCTTGTCAAATTTTGCACTTTGGTTAGGAGGTGTTCTTTTGCCAATTCTAAAATTGCAGGCATTGGAAGTTCGTCAATTGGTTCGTCATCTGAAATAACAAAGTTTAAAGTACATTATAGTATTGTTTGTAAAATAAACAAATAGTTAAGCAATAAACAGGAACAAACTATAGATATTTCAATTCTTACGGTTAGATATTCTCTTTGTTAATTAGTAGAAAAAAGTGCAACAACGCAACTATTGTAGAATTTAAATTTACAGAGGTGCACAGACTGGAAATTTCGTAAAATAAATCATAACTTTATATTAAAACACATAATAACAAGAGATTTGTTTCATTACTGTTAGATTTTTATTTTAAATGACCATTCGTAAATAACGTTATGCAAAATATGTGCACCGAAAACTATATGCAAATTTCTACACAAAGTCTAATTGAGTTATAATAGATGACCAGACCTATTTAGAAGTAACTTTGAACAATGAGTATGTCAACAACTTTAAGCCCCATATTTGATTTGCAAAGTATTTAATCAGATTCAGCTAAAAAATGAATGTGGCCGGCCGTAGCTCCAGCGTTAGTGTGTCGATCGGCGGAGCGGAAGGTACTGGGTTCGATCCCCAGCCAGTACGGTCGCTTTATTTATTTAAATGAAAATATTTATTTATCTAAATAGAGCGACCAACGAGCCGCCACCACAAGGAAGGCAATGGAAACCATCTTGAGTATATTTGCCTTTTACCAGGTGTCCCACTAAGAATAGCTCTCGGCTGTATCTCGGGAAGTATTGGCGGTAGAATCTGAGGAAAAAAATATTTATAACTAAAGAGGCCATGATAAATCGCTGGAAATTATTTTCAAGTTTGTAGAGTGGCTGCTAGAGGGCGCAACTGCTACGGCAAATAAGAAAATGCAATTTTTACAAAATTCTGTCTAGATAAGGGCTACTATAAATAATAGCTTCATAATCTTAAGAAAATTTCGGACTTTTTTTGTCAGAACCATTTTTCCCTATCTGCTAAAATAAAGTGGTGGGGGAAGGTTAGATCTGTTTTTATTTCAATGTTAATAACTCCAGAGTGGATGACCGGAATCTAACAAGTGAGGGCTCGTTTAAAAGAGCATTTCGTAGTCTATATAAAACTATATAAAAAATAATAACATGCCTTTAACAGTAGCCGCTAGAGGGCGCTGTCTTGCAATTTAACAAACAATGCGGGATTCCCAAAAAAAATAAATACAACGGTATATGTAATTTCAACTGATTGTAACGAGGAATAAAAGTTTAAGAAGTCAGTGAAAACCGCATCTTGATATCTATTTTCAATCCGAAGATATTAGCAAAAATATAATAAATACAAAAAAATTGCCCTTAACTATCTTATTTTTATAACACGGTATTAGTAGCCCTCTAGATTATGCCCATTTTAACAAAAAAATAAGATAGAAACAGTTATTTTATTTTAAAATCGACGAAATATCCGAATATCATAATACCAGATGTATTCATATCTAATAATTAAGATATTAATAACAGTGAACAAGAAACGATGATTCAGTGATGTCATGGTAGGCTTTGGAAAAAAGTTGCTTTTGACTACTGATACCGTGTTGTAAAAATAAGGTAATTAAGGGATTATTTTTTGGTATTTATTATAATTTTGCTAATATCTTCCGTGTGAAAGAAGATATCAAGATGTGGTTTTCGCTGACTTTTTAAGCTTTTACTACTCTTTACTATCAGTTAAAATTACATATACTATTATATTTAATTTTTTTGAAAAAAAAAAAAAAAAAAAATATGTTTGTTATATTGTAAGAAAGCGCACCCTAGTGTCTACGTTCTAAACCTTATTATTATATTTTATGTGTAATAATAATATAGATAAGATACCTCTTTTGAACGAACCCTCGTTTGTTGGATTCTGATCATCAGTCTGGAGTTATTAACTTTAAAATAAAGATAGATTCTAACCTTCCCCCACCACTTTATTTTAAGAAATAGGGGGAATATGTTCAACAAAAAAAATCCAAAATTACTGAAGATATGAAGCTAATTATTTATAGTATCATTATCTAGGCAAAATTCTGTAAAAAATTCTTATTTTCTATTTTCCATAGCAGTTGGCGGACCTCCTATAGCGGCCGTTTTACAAAAACTTGAAAAATAATTTCCAGCAATTTTCTCATAACCCCATTAGTTATAAACATATTTTTTTTGTATATATTTTATGGCTAATATTTTCCGAGATAACAGCGGTGAGCTAATTTCCTTTAATGGGACAACCCTGTAAAAGCCTCTCATAAGAATCGTTCGGATTCGGCCAAATAAAAATGTAGGTCCGGTGTACTTGTGAAACACTGATGACACACAATCACAAGTACATGCGAGAGGTAGCCGACGCTCTATTAGAGTATGGCAGTTGTAAGAAGAAGAAAGAAGCCAGTTGATTAAAAAAAAAAAAAAAATATTTTTGAATGAAATACTTTTTAACACAACTTATAGACAATAGGGGTGCCGATGCCGTACCGCCAGCAAGAAAACTGCCTACCAAAATCTCTTCTTTACGGTGAGGTTGTAGACGGGTAAGAGAAACCGGGTGGATAACTGAAAAGGTACAAGGATATTTTCCGCAAAAACTAATGGGATTAAAATGCAGAATCAGTGGGAGGAAGCAGCGTACAATAGAACGCAATGGGAGAAGAATTTTGTAAACTCAGTTAACAACGACAACGAAAATGTAAAAAGGCAACAAAGTAATTAGATTTTTGTATGTCCGGAGTTCCGAAAGAGATATAATATCAACGTATCGGGCTTTTCAGTTACAGAAAAGACGCCTTGAGTAACCATCTTTTGATGCGTATCAAATAATCGTCAGCGAATAATGGCAGTATAGTATGGTAGTATAGACATTAATTCTGGCGTTACTTTTGGAGATGCCATATCCTTCTTTTAATTCTTGATATGGGATTATAATCTTAAGTATCAAAATGAGATTTTTGGGAAATGTAAAATGTTTAGGACAAGGTGGTTAAGTGGGGAACCCGCCTGAAAGAATAGAATTTAGCTGGTCCCATTGAAAGTATATAAAGAAGTAAAAGAAAGTTCTTACCCTGACCTAAAAACCAAGTAATATTAGCTACTGGTCTGCCATCCCTAACAGTGCAGGAAGCTTCTAGTGTGTCATCAACTTTGCTGAGAGCCCGTTAAGGGGCGCGCGGTGATCAGTGTCCGTCTGCTGCCAAATTCCGAGCTGCGTCTGTGTGGTATTGGCAGGCATCTGATTAATAAGGTGAAGCGGCATAAATATACGTATAGATTACACTGTCATTTTCTAATGGGACAGTTATATAAGGAATGAAGATATACATCTTGCAAACTATAAAGAGCTCATGGTTCGATAGATCTGGGCTTCACTGAATAATTCCCGCAATGGGTACGAGTTGGTGATTTAGTGCCGTTAGTTTGATCGCTCTAACGCCGAGTGCTAGAGCTGTAAAACCGTACAAATTGGGGCTGCATCTAAGCCTCCCGGTAATATGAACGCGGGTAAAATAACACCATAAAGTAATTACAGTATTTCCCTGTACTAAAGAAAAAAAATCTGTTGACAAACTACCTAGCAATAAATTTGTTTGTTAATTATTAAAAAAAAATTTCAAAAGAAAACAACGACGAATGGTCAAAAGACACTAAATTAATAATGGGTGGCTAAGTTTATTAACTCTTAATTTTTATTAAAAACTATGTTGTTGCAAAAAAGCAAGGTTTTGAAATTGTTGCTATTTATAAAAAATAACTGGTGCTGGTCTTGAATCTAATCGCCCCTGAAGTCCAATAGTCCTGTCCAATATTTTGTTTCTAACAATGGCAATTAGTGCTCAATTAGCTAAAACATAGGGTCACTACAAATAAAGCAAATAAGCACTAAGTCATCCAACCAATAACACTAACCATTACTTTTGCTCTGAATGCGCATTTCGCTAAACCAGGTTAGCATCACATCAGCAGATGATTAAAGTTTATAATGAGTAAAAACGGCGAATTAAATCAGTTTTAAATATCTTCTGATAATGCTAAGGTTTCTTATATAGTTTGTTAAGTGTTTTGAACGGTATTGCGGTGAATTAGTATTTTAGTTTGCTGCTGTAATACACACATTTAAAAAAATAAAAAATACTTACGTTTCTTAAAAAAAAAAAAATTTCCCTGTTATTTAAGGGTGGTCTGTAATCCGGGAATTTCTACTCTACAGTATTGTAGAGGTACTGCAACTCTGCACATGTAAGAAACGTTTTCACCAGGTAAGACTGTTTGTTCTCTTTTGTCAACGTCAACTTGGGCGGCTAATATTGCTGCAACAAAAAAGAGATTCGTTAGAACTTGAGCAAAAAGTAATGTTACT